>NC_138135.1:41475346-41737952 GCF_964188305.1 Podarcis bocagei | reverse complement strand
GGCAGGTGATGAAATTACAAATAGTACAATAAGAATGAGTTTTATGAGTGCATGCTATCAGATATTATTGAAATTAGAACAATAAAGACATATGTTAAGTGGTAAATAGTCAGTGGATTCCAATCATTCCCATCTAAACAACTGTCATCAGCTTTTATATTAACCTCAACCTGTTATTTAGTTCTTCTCATTATGCACATTATTTGACTACTTAAACTGGTTATTGGATTGTTCATACAGTAGCCCTTCAACTCCCTCAGTCAATTAAACCATTATTGTATCTGATTTGTCAGAGTCAGTGTCACCGCTAATCTCCTAAATCCACATCAGTTCCGGAGCTTTACATGTGCTTACTATCTTGCAAAAGAGGGAAGGCGTATAAGCAAGACCCCACAGAGAACAGCCACAGAGCTGAACAGCAGCTCTACTCTGCCCAAGATGGGCACAATTATACATTTTTATACTAGACCAAATAAAAGTAATTATCTGAGAGAGAGAGAGTGCACGCACGCACACACACACACACACACACACACACACACACACAGTAGATCAATATTTTATTGCTGACATCAAGTTGTACAATCTGTGTATTTCTCATTTCCTTATTCCACAACAAATGAAAATAAGTGCATACAACTTAATCTTGGAATCAGGATAATCTAAATATTAGCCTGTGCTGCTAATGCAGAAGTATACACCAGCACAAAACTATTCTGGAGCATTTTAAAAGTTTGATCTGATCTCAAATTCTCTGTCTTCCTGCACAAGTGGATAGTAGCAAAACCTTTTTTTTATACCTCTTCCCCCTTCCCCTAAATGCTAAACGTCTATACATAAAAAGGAGAGAAGTACGGTAAATTATTGATCAGGATTACAGCTTCGTCAATCCAGTGCTAAATCTTCAAACACCCACAGGCTGGCATTGCAATTTTATATTGTAAAGTAGTGTTCCAGCCAGTCAGCCAGATAAGACACACACAAATACACACACCACACACGTGCTTTTCTCCCCCTTTAAATAACAGCCTTCTTTACATAACAAAGGCTGCAGCTTACATATTAAAACAGCACAACCCCCTGGATTCTAAATACGGTTCCCTTCCCCGTACAGGTTTGATCCATCATCTCTTTTTCTGAAGAAAGAGGAAGTAAAACAAAAGACTCTCTTACCACAGGAGTAGAGAGAAAGCAATTCGTTCAGCTACATCCAACAGGCTTTGTGCATGCAGGCAGCATGAGTGATTCTTGGGCCTCACACAAAAGCAAAATAATTGGCTCTCATGAAGAGATGTAAACATCCATCATAATGGCACTAGTACTGAAGCTGAAAGCTACCTCAGCTGTTCTATGTACTCTGACTGGGGGATGATGTCACAAACATCAACTGGGTGTACTCTCATTGGCTTCTGTTACCTGGAATCATATCTTAACCCTAAACTGTCAGATGCACATTTCAGTGTGGATCTCTGTTCCTTGGGAGAGGGATAGGCAGCAATCTCCCATTCTGGGAGAGACAGAGTAGCTGGCAGGTGCACATTGATTAAAAATGGGAAGGAGAATGTGTAAAAAATATATATATATATATATATATATATATATATATATATATATATATATATATATGTAGGTTTTGGTGTCTTCGGGTGTCTTCCCGTGTAAGATTTGGGGTGTCTAGGCGACGTTTCGACGAGGTCTCACTCGTCATCTTCAGGCTGGTGCTTTCGGCTTCTTGTTACTAGAACAGAGCAGGATCTCAGTGTTTGAGTTCCTATAAATACTGTTGAGGGGGTGTGGTGTATAGCCTCCAACGTTCTGGGCAGAGAGGAAGTTCCTAGGTTAATGTGCCTTTTCTTCTTTTGTTCATTAATTACTTGAGGGATATCTTGAGTGATTACTTGAGTGATATTCTGAGTACCACTTAGGAGGGTCATTAGGTGTGGATTAGTTGCTAAAGCTTTCGTGTCTTGACCTCTTGACCTTGTAAAGAGTTTTTCTGAGAAGATGGCTGTACTGCACTTAGTTGTGCTCTGGCTTGGCTTCGTGTATAGGGGCGAGCTGTGGTTTTGTGCCCTGTGCCAGCCAGATCTGTGTAGGGATTGCAGGGGGGTGCAGCATCCGGAGGTGCCACTATGGTTTGGCTACTGGATGGTGTCTGTAATTTATCTGTGGAGAGGGTCTGGGTTTGGGTCTGGTGTGGTTGATTGGAGATGGCGTTCTGTGTGCCTCTGGTTCTGGTGTCGGTTTTTGTGGGGAGGGCTAATTTCCAGATGTCTGGCAGGCGGGACGTGTCGTCACGCTTGTTCATGTTGTGAGGTGTTTCTCTATCTCGATGGCTTCCATGATTATTCTCTTGTGGTGATGTTCCATGTTAAAGAGCAATTTGGAATCTGCAAAATTAATTTCGTGTCCTGTTTCTTTCATGTGTTGGTAAAGAGAGGAAGTTTTTTCTTCTTTTTTGACGGCATTCTTGTGTTCTGCGATACGTGCATTTATTCGTCTGTTTGTTTGTCCAATGTACGTGGCTGGGCAGACTTTGCAGGGTATTTCATAGACCCCTTGGTTTTCTAACTGGATTTTATCTTTTGGGTTTCTGAGGATATTGGCTATTTTTTGGTTGGTGCAAAAGGCTGTTTTGATATTGTGTTTATGGAGGATTTTGCTAATTTTATCTGTAGTGCCCTTGATATAAGGAAGGAGGGCCATGCCATTGTTTTCTTCTGTGTCTTGGTTTTTGGGGGGTGTTTCTTTTTGGATTAGCTTCGTAACCCTGTTTTGCTGGTATCCGTTGGCGATTAACACATTTGAGAGATTCTGTAACTCAGTTGTCAAGTGGTCTTTGTCAGCCAGGCGTTTGGTTCTGGAGATGAGAGTCTTGGCTACGGAGTTTATTTGTGCAGGGTGGTGGTGTGATTGTGCATGTAAGTAGCGGTTGGTGTGTGTTTTTTTCCGGTAGATAGTGTGTCCTAGGGAGCCATCAGGTTTTTTGTAGATTAGGACGTCAAGGAAGGGAAGTTGGTTGTTGGCTTCTATTTCCATAGTGAATTGTATTTTGGGGTGTAGGCTGTTGAGATGTGTGAGGAAGCTATCTAGTTTTTCCTTCCCGTGTGGCCAAATTACAAAGGTGTCGTCAACATATCTGAGCCAAAGTTTGGGTTTGTGTTCTGACTTGTCTAAAGCATTGGTTTCAAAGTGTTCCATGTACAGATTTGCGATGACCGGTGAGAGGGGTGATCCCATAGGTGCTCCTTCTATCTGTTTGTATCTTTGTCCATTGTGGATGAAGTACGTGTTGGTTAGGCAGTGGTTGGTCAGGTCCAGGATGTATTCGGGGGGATTGTATTTGTTTTGAATGGCTGTCAAGGCTTCATTAATGGGCACTTGTGTGAAGAGAGATACAACATCGAAGCTCACAAGTAGGTCATCGGGATGTAGGTTTTGCTTCTTTATTGTTTCTATGAACTGGAAGGAGTTTGTAACGTGTGAAGCGATAGATTCTGCATAGGGCTGAAGTTGCTTAGCGAGAAATTTAGCGAGATTTTGTAGAGGTGAGCCTATGGAGCTGACTATTGGTCTGAGTGGTGTTCCTTCTTTGTGTATCTTGGGGAGACCGTAGAGTTTGGGGCATCTGGATGATTTTTCTCTGGGGATGATTCTTAGCTGGATTTCTTCACTGATAGGAGAGGCTTTTATTTTGGATTTGGTGGTTTTTTCCAGATAGGTGGTGGGATCTGTCTTTATAGGTTGGTAGGTAGGGTCTTGGAGTAAATTTGATAGTTTTGCTTGGTAGTCCGATGTGTTCATCACAACAGTGGCATTACAGTGGTACTCAGAATATCACTCAAGTAATCACTCAAGATATCCCTCAAGTAATTAATGAACAAAAGAAGAAAAGGCACATTAACCTAGGAACTTCCTCTCTGCCCAGAACGTTGGAGGCTATACACCACACCCCCTCAACAGTATTTATAGGAACTCAAACACTGAGATCCTGCTCTGTTCTAGTAACAAGAAGCCGAAAGCACCAGCCTGAAGATGACGAGTGAGACCTCGTCGAAACGTCGCCTAGACACCCCAAATCTTACACGGGAAGACACCCGAAGACACCAAAACCTACATTCCTGTACCCGTGAAAATCTACGAAAGCATATATATATATATATATATACCCAAACTAATTTGCCTAAATTATTAAATTAGAGCCCTAGGGAACTGCATTTTCATAATCTGTTTACTAAATGGCAGTAATCATCAAAATATTGTACAGAAAGGATATTAAAGGAAAGGTTAATGAATACAGCATCTGGAGGATTCAACCATAATGGGCTTACATTGTCTCCTATTGTGCCCAGGCTTTCTGATAGATATACGCTTGAAAAAAGGGGGAGCGTGTTTATTTTGTGATGTTTTACTTTGCTGAAGCAAGCTTTGGAGTTACATTGATTTTAAAGTTTTGAAAGATACATTGTGTGCCCAAATAATACATATATACTGATCTCTAAATAGGAAGTAGAAATTTGGGCATTCTGTAGTCAAATAGGAATGCAAGATAATGCTTTGATTATGATAATTTATACAGAGGAGCTAAATATGTTATAATACTGGCAATCAGACAAAAATGTGATTTTAAAGCCAATTATAAATGATTTGTATTTCTCTCTAAAAACTCTCAAAAATGCAATTTTCAACTACATTTGACATAATCATTGCAATACTTTAAAAAGTTATTAAGCTACAAAAACACACACACACTTAAATATTTTCCTTCTGTTGCCAAGGTCTCCCCCATTACATTTATCTGAATGGAATAAAGCCTGTGTTGAATAAAACATACAACACTCCAATCTATTTTTGAATTCAGAGTTTCTTTTTCAAAAGCTTACAACTATCCTTATTCTCTGGGAAGAAAAACCTTGAGCTGAACACAGCAAAGGTGGAAAATATTATAGGAGTTTGGGAATTAACTTGATAAACTACTCTGCCTTTGCCTTGTGGTCTTTTCACAAAGTTGTAAAGACTTGGGAGATTAAATTCTGGGGACTTAATAAACAGCAGCTCTGTGTGGAGATCCAGACACTGGCCTATTAGTCAAAATGTACTTTAGGCCAAAGTGAAAACCTCTGCTCATTTATTTCTGCCTCAAAACATAGGAGTTCAGATGGAAATGTATAGAGGGGGTGGGGAAGATCCATTGCCATGCAAAGTGACATAAGACTGAATTACAGATCAGAAAGATGAATTTGGACAATGGGAATGCCAACTTTTGGTTTTTTTCATGATTAATGGTAAAGGTAAGGCCCAATAATTGCTAAGGAGATATGAGTCATGAATAGAAGAATTATTTATGAAGTAAAATCTGCTTAGGCATATAACATGTATAAATTATATTCCTCTGAAAATTTAATGCTATAAATAGCCAAGATCAAGCAGAGAGGCACTCTGTGATAGAAATCTGACTGTGTGGTTTAGGTCACTCAGCAACAACTTCTAAATTCCTAACCCTAATCCTTTATGAAAGGAGGTTTAACATCTCCTGTTTGTAAGACTTCTATACAAGGCAATGTGTTTTCTCCTTTGAGTAGCTACTCTTCCCTAAGGTTGGGTGAGTATTCAGGTCACTCCACAATTAGGAGCAAATCCCCCCCCCCCATCTAATGGATCATGCTTGGATCAGGATAGAGATATATGGATTATATCACATGACTATGAACCTTCCCAAGCATGATTTGCTACTACTTACAGATGTAAGAAGGCAAAAAATTTCATTCTATCCTGTATTCATCATATGCAGTGTTTGTTTCCTTTCCCCTGCAGATCAACTCCCACCAAAAACTACATTATATCCTGGTTCCCACTAAAGGAAGAACTGGAACTGAATGGAAGACTCTTCCCAAATGCTTGAGTGAAAAGCAAATGTAGAAACACTTAAAGTAGTTCAGAAATTTTTTAGCCCTATTATCTCAGGTTTTTGGGGTATTTTTTTAAAGTTATAAAAATCAGAAGAACCTGATATATTGTATTAAACAAAATACAGTGCACATTCCTATTATACTTGTATAATGGGAAAGAGTTTTTTTGTTGTTCTTTTTCAGATTAGGTTGTGCTGATGTGAGTCTACACAGTAACATAGTATATAAGAAAATCAAATGATTCCTTCCCCCATTCCTTGCCTGTGGCCAAATACACTACTTCTGCCTGGATAAAACATATAAAGAAGTAATGTATCAAAATACAGAAATGGTTTACAATGTAATGGTATGGAAACATGGGCCATGATGCAATTAACACACACACAATTAAGCACTTGATTTCAAAGGGAAACTTAAGCAAGTGCTTAAAACTAACCCATTGAAATCAATAGGGCTTAGGTTGCAATGTAAAATGTACTTACTCGGGAGAAGGCCCCACTGAACACAGGGCTTGCTTCTGAGTAATCATGCAGAAATTTGTTTTCTATGAAGTGTGTTGGTGTATTGTGCCCTCAGTTTTTTAGGAGTGAATATGTCACAGGAGTTGAAACAATTTCTTTCCCTGACCCTTTATTCAGGTATACAAGTTTAACGACCAAAGCAACTCACAATAAAAGGATCTGGTTTACACTGATTAAATGAAAAGGTTTGTTGCATCCTAAGTCAAGTGCAATTGCGAATATAATCATATCATGTTTCAGCAGAGTCACCAAATGGCTCCTTATCTGCTCATTCACAAGATGGCACCTCCATTGACATGCTCATCCTGACCATTTAAAAACAAAACAAAACTGGATAATTTCAAAAAAGTTCTTTAAAAGGATATGATTTTATATAGATGCATTTGTAGGCTCTTTTATATGTTATGATCATTTAAAGCTGCAGGGCTGTGAGGCCACAAGTCACTGAAATAAATGGATCAGATGTGCAGTCAGAAAATGTACACATTGTCTCTTCGAATGTCAATGGCAGCCCTCTCCAGTTCCCATCAGTCCTAGCCATCATGGTCAACTGTCAGGGATGCAGGTTTTCCTAACTTGGTTTGTGTAAATTAAATGCATCCCACTAGCCACAAACTTGGACCTCTCAGATAACTTTGCATGTGTAGGTCCCCAGACTACCCCTCAAATAATTTCACACATCACACGTAATTTTAGTTTTGGTTTTTGGGCACTATTTTGGCCACAACTTTATTAAAATACAAAATCAGTGAGTGGTTGTTTAGACATTGGTTATGACTATCTGTCCCCCCGCCAGGGACAGAACTGACATTCCGAGCTCCGATTGGAAGCCAGTAGAAGGGAAAGTCAAAGTTGGGAATCAGTTGAGCGTCAGACAACGGCACTCACCCAATCAGCTCCCCAAGGCTTGCCAGCCCTGGTCCCATGACAGGGATTGGACGAAATCGTGGCAAGCCCCAGGATTCCTTTAACGGAATTCCCTTCAGCGCAATTGGAGGGGCAGGCACAGCCTATCCTGACTCCTCCACCACCAGCAATTTATAACCAATGCCTAACCGCAACCTTACAAGTTGTGACGAATTGCTAGGTAGTAGGCAAAAACCAAATGGCACCAGCCAATCAGCCAAATGGCAAAATTCCTACTAGGCCCCTGCACCAAGGCAGACGACCCCATGACAGGCAAAGCAAGGTCAACCGGAAAAGAGGGCGGGTGGGCGGGTGATCCGATGCATTCTGCAAAAGAGAAAGGAAAACCAAAGATCCCCATATTTAAAGCCTAATGGTCCCACCCACCAACTTGCAACATGCAACTTGTCCCAGCAACCCGGTCATCCAATCAAATGCCCCAGGCAGTAGCCATAAACCTGCCCGGCAACACAGGGCTGACCTGGTGGCCCACACCGCAACACGCACTCTCATTCAATTGGAGAATGCGCTTTGCCCACATCCTTTTTTTCTGCATTCCTAGGCACAAAGCAAAAGCTGGGTACTTATTGAACTCATATGGCAGCTCACGTGTACTAACCATTATGGTGATTCTATACCTCTATAGACAGAGGCAACATGGTTCAGAATATCAGTTTCTGGGAACCACGGGAGGCAAAAATGCTGCTGAGCTTAGGTCTTGCTTGCACACTTCACATGAGCATCTATTAGGCCCAATGCCTCATGAATATGGTGGCAAATATCATTGTAGCCTTGGAAATTTAACTTTAGCATTGCTTGCCATCAGCACTTTTCAGCAGGTTTCTGCACTGAGACCACAGCAGAGTCTCCTTTAACTTGGTTTCTTTTAAAGCATCTAATCTTTTTAAAAAGTCATTACTATTAAAAGTCTGCCTTCTTGAAATTAGCATTTTCTTTCATTCTTTATATTTACGTGGCTGCAGTGTTTGATCCTATCAGAGAACTAGACTTCCCTGTTTCTAATTTGATTTCCCCTGCAGCAAGTCTTATTAATTTCTTCTATATAATATACTGAACGACCCCATGACTTTTTTCTCTCTCTAATGCATTTTGTGCTGTCTTCTTCAAAATATTCCAGCAGCTTTCACAGTTCAATGCTAGTTCATTTTATTCTGGAATCTCCTTGTCATTTTATTGCTCTATGGGCAACAGGAAGGACTATTTGAGGAGGGGGCTGCCAGTCAAAATAGACCATACTGGTATCGATTTACAAAGTGTCTTTCTGGCATAAGGCCTTTGTTCCTAGTACATCAGTAAGGTGCTGTCTCTATTGTATGTTTTTAGTACATCAAAAATAGTTACCTGGAAAATGTCTGTGAAATTTCACACCACTGTGTTTTACATTATGATTATGTTTTACTAGGGACCTGCCCTATTCACATTTCTCACCAATCTCACCTACCCCTTACCCCTGACCAACCTATTCCTCCCTTTACACCTCACCCAAACCTGCCGTTCCCTCACAGTTGCTTCAAGCCCCAGAGCTCCATCAAGCTACCTTCCTTTCACAGGAGGCTCATCTTATGTTCTTCCATTCTTATGCTTTTTGGAAGTGTACTTTATGGGTTCTATTGTATGCTATACGTTGAGCCTATAGCACAGGAGTGAGAACTCTCAGGCTGAGTTGGAGTGGATGAATGTGGCCTACTAGGCCTCTTTAGCCAATCCTTGGGAATTTCTGAGGGCACACCCATCTCTAGTCCTGCTCCATGTCCTTCTCAAATGACTGAAATATGTCCTTTAACTGTGATAATGCCTCTTGGTTGCCTTGATGGAATATGGAGAGATGTGGAGGGGGGGTGCTTTGGTTTTCGCATGGTGAAAGGTATCCTACTGTAGAAAGGTAAGAGTCACATCCATTGGTCTGCTTACTTTTGCCTTTGACCCAAACCAGAACTTCCAGAAGTTTGCTTGAAGGGGAATACAGCCCTCAAACTGAAAAGGTCTCCCTATCTCTGATATAGAGAAAATATGTTATTGGGTGACTAATAAACACGGTGCTTTTGCAGGTCAGCTGTTCCTGTCAGATAACTGCTTGGGGCAACCACACCTTCCAAAACTGATCTGAAAGATTGAGGCAAACTGTAGGCGAAGAGTCTAATTTGTAAGCAAGCATAGTATCCGAGACTGAACAAAGCCAATATGAAAGTTTCTACTCCTTTTTACTATGGAATCTTCTTGAAGCCTATAGGATCTTCTGCAGTATATGGAATGCAACCAGTAATAGTATGTGCACTTAATTACTACACCTATCTAGTCTGAATAATTTAGGTACAATGTGTTTTGCATGCTGTGACTGCTCTAATTGGTCACAGACATTGCTTATGCTCCCAAGCTCTTTCATGCAATCCTTTTCAGTCTACATGCATTATTCAGCATCTGGTGGCAATAGTTGAAAGTCACTCATTATGCAAAAAAGATAGCAAACCCCAAATTTGGAAGGATTAAGCCGGAAACAGTTCCATGCTTTCTATGTAAAATAATCAAATGAGTCTCTGGTCACCCATAGAAACAGGATTCCTTCCCTTCCCTGCCCCACACTTTTCTGCTTACAGATCACTTGCATCCACTGACAAATTGTAAGTCCTATTAGCAAAGTCATTCTTTGCCTGCGGGTCCTTTTGGTGCCAAAATGGTTTGCAGAAATACAATAAAAATTAAGGGGGACTTAAATGGAAGTCAGGGGCACTCAAAATACCTCATTGAGGACTGAGCATGCTCAGAAGACATAGAAAGTTGACTGGCTGTTGGAGGGAGAGCAAAATGGAAAACCAGGAAACATCCTGGATGAGGGCAAGGCTGGCTTAATGGAAAACTGAATAGGAGCACTGCACAGTATAATGTTCATTTTAGCCCCTGCTCGGCTAAAACATTTGAAGAATTTAAGAGGAATAAAAAATAGTATTGTTAAAGCCAATTTTATCTGGGCACATGTTTATAAAATTACCCTGTGTTTCTTCTAAAGCCTTCACCTTTCCTCTGTCATCATGATCTAGGTTCCAGAGGCAATGTAAGAGCAGAGGAAAAGAAAAAGGCTTCCCATCGTTGTTAGGAAGCTGAGGAGCACCATTTTATTAGGTAGAGTGAGGTGGCTGCCTCAAGGAACGGGTACTGGGAGCAGGGACAGAGCAGTGGTGAGTTGTGGCCTACCCTGAACGATCTGCCCTCAGATTTGGTGGAGGTTGCTGTCCGGTTGATAGTGCTGAAGTAACAGTCAACTTCCACCCTGGGTGGGAACTAGGAGAATTCATTCTCCTCAAGCCAGCCCTGGTAAGAAGAGATGTCAAAGCTAGTTGTTGACAATAAATATGAGTCCTAATGGTTTACATGCCATCTAACAGTGAAGAGGGGGTGTACCAAGGTGTAGAAACAGACATGGATAAGCTGTGGTTCTCCATATATTGTTGGACTACAACTCCCATCAACCCCCACTAGCATAGCCAATGGACAGGGAAGATGGGATCTGTAGTCTAACAACATCTGGAGGGCCACAGCATAGCCACTTTAAAGAACTTTTCAAAAGTGGTTTCCCTGGAAGAGCGGCTTCACGTGACAAATGTCTGCCAGCGACTGACACCTCCATTTGCACTTAGCAGTTCTAATGTGTTCTAGCTGTCCACCTCATCTAGAAAGCCAAACATGCTGAATGCTGCAAAATTGACTTTATTTTGTCAGAAACAAAGAGAAAGATGAGTTTTCCAGTGAAAATAGGCCACCTCTTCCCCATTCTGCGGAATGCATTGATGTTGATCAGCATTATTTTTTTGTTCCTTACTAAAAAATGAACAACAAAATGTTTTATAGCTGCAATTCTAAATGGATCACCCAGAAATAATAACGTAGCCAAGAGCAGCTGATATACGTATGTATGATATCACTGAATTAATTGTAGTTTATATTGCCTGTGTTTGTTGCTGCGGGTTTCTTTGTGTTTTTTTGGTGGGTTTTATTTATATTTTTCCAAAGTCTGCTGTTCCATTCTATTTGACCTTAATTAGTATAATTGATAATAGCTTTAGAACTGCATGCCATTTTAATCATGTAGTTACATCTTTCCTGACAGAAGAAAAATGAAGAAGCAGCTGGGACCCATCTATTAATAGTTAGGCAACAGAAAGGTAGAGCAGAAAAGCTCTTCTTTGTGGAAAGGCTGGGTCTTCTACAGAATAAGTAATGAACAACTAGTGTATTTTAAAGAGGGGCACAGCGATCTCTCCAAGGATATGAAGAACAACAGGAGTGAAGATCAATGTACAGTGGGAATTTGGTATCATTAGAAAGGTGTGTGGCTAGAAATTGGGACACCAAATCAGGAAGATAATTCATGCCATGACATTTTCATACCCCGCGGACTCAATGCATTGCACACACAGCAACTCAACAATTTTTAAGGTTTTGGAGAACCACGGGGATCAACCAACACATGATATTCAAAATCACATTCTTTCCTACAGTGATTTTTATACTGAAGCCCATAATTTATGCTTAACAAAGGAAGATATTTTAGCAAGGTGCCTCTGTATAATTGAAAAAGAAAGAAAGAAAGCTATCAGCCGCATTTCTGGATAGGGATTTATATGGAGAAATGAGTCTTTTGGTCTGTGATTCAGAGAAAGCCTGGCCCTAGGTGGGAGAAATAAAGTGGGAAAATTTCAGAGCAGGGAACAAAAATGCCCCATTTGACTGTCCAGCATTTCCTTTAAGTGTTATCTTCTTGAAGGTTTCTCCATTGACGCTAAAAGTTGCTCTCCCCGGGTTTCCAAGGATGTGGATCTTTTGCAACAAAGAGAACCTCTTGCTCACCAGGTGGGTTTTATCCATCTCTGACTGATCTAGCAAAAAGAATAGTCTGCCCATGGCACTTTTTCTCACACCATACTGGGAGAAAGAAAGATGTCTGTGTAAGTGCCAATTACAGATGAAATATTATGTCCCCCTGTGTTTCTCTATGACAGGATAGCTGAGGAGCCTGGTGCTTTCTGTTTTGTTTTTAGAAGTAATTGATCTAATTCATATGAAACAATATTTCTTAACCTGTGCTCTCAAATAAAGCCTGATCACTATCTATCTATCTATCTATCTATCTATCTATCTATCTATCTATCTATCTATATGAAAAGACCAAAAACCAATTGCTGCATTTTCTTTTTGCTGTGCTTTTTGGGGGGTAGAGACTGGGAGCTATTTGATTCCTGATGCATGAGTTGAGACGACATCAATCATAGCCCTGGTCACACTGTGAAATATGGAGATGATTCAGGTACTTGATGTGAACATTCACCTCCATCCCTGCAAAGCCCTTGGTCACAGCTTTGGTATTCTGTAGAAATGAGGGCAAGGAATTAGGAAGGGAAATGGCCTGGATGCAAGTGAAGGAAAGATCACCAATAGTCTGACCATTACCTCCTCTCAGTGCCATCTGGCAAAACTTGTTCTTTTGGGAGTTGAGGGGTGGAGTTTGTTTGATTGTTTTCACACCATTGTTGCAATTTAGCCCTTCTGGGCATGTGAAAGAGCCTTCAAAATCGCATTGTGTGATATGTTCGCAAGGTACCTTGAGGATAAAATAACTCCCACCTGCTGTGACTTGGATATTATGTTTGGAGGGCAACCTATGAAGGTGCCCATATATTATTCTGCCCTATATTGATAAGTAATTGGACATGCCTATGCTCAACCCCTGCCCTTCTTGAGTCATATCACTGAGAAGGAAGAGTCTGACTGGCTGGGCTCAGGTAGTGATAAATGGGAAAGAGAGAGAGTACTTAGTCTCCTATATAAGCACTACTATGGCAAGTACTTAAAGCTGGTGTGGCGCTGTGGGTTAAACCACAGAGCCTAGGACTTGCTGATCAGAAGGTTGGTGGTTCGAATCCCCGCAACGGGGTGAGCTCCCATTGCTCGGTCCCAGCTCCTACCTACCTAGCAGTTTGAAAGCACGTCAAAGTACAAGTAGATAAATAGGTACCGCTCTGGCAGGAAGGTAAATGGCGTTTCCGTGCGCTGCTCTGGTTTGGCAGAAGTGGCTTAGTCCTGCTGGCCACATGACCCAGAAGCTGTATGCCGGCTCCTGTGACCAATAAAACGAGATGAGCCCCGAAACCCAGAGTCAGTCACGACTAGACCTAATGGTCAGGGATCCCTTTACCTTTATGACCAGTAGGAACATGTGAGGTGGGGCAGAATTTCAGAAGCACCCTCCCAACACCAGCATTATTGCTGCTTTCCTGTATGGACCTGAAACAGGGTGGTGGTGAGGTTAGGAATGCATGATTGCTGTCGTGGAACCACCACCATCATTTCCAATGGATGCATCACCCTATCCCATAGCCCTTTCTTGTAAAGCAACAGTGATGCTAGTGTTGGGAGAATGCCTTTTCACCCCCAAAAGCCCTTGCTGGGTATGACTGCTTCTGAATAAATGTACATTTGACCCAAAATATTATATATAATCCAGTTTCTAATATCCCCCTTTTGGCAATGTGTTTGAGGATGTGGATACAGCTGATTTTATGACTGTAGATTTGCTTTTGGTACAGAAGTGCCATCCCGAAGAATGATTTGTGCCAGGGCAGAGACAGGAATAGTGGCATCTTGTTTTTGCTCCTGGATCTCTCAGCAGCTTTCAGTCACCAGGCAAAAGCCTCCCCCCGCCCAACCTTTGGGGCTTCTTAACTTTTGTTGTTCCATTTTATTTTCATCCTGCTTTTATAGAGTTGCCATTTTTAGCTCATTTCAATGTAGTTATTTCATGGTGCTGCTACCATTTTATTGGAAGCCACCCTGATAATATACAGGTGCACATGATATAAATCTAAGAGGTCAATAACAAATCCATACTAACACAGTTGGTTCTGAGTATTCTTAAGGCAGCAGTTGTCAATCTTTTTGGGTACCATGGGTAACAGTCATAAAATAACTGCCACATGTCATAACACAAAATTAGAGAGTACATTTCTTGCTTCATCCCCTACAGGACAGCCTCATCCTTACCACGGGGAGTAAGCTATATCCTGCTGATCCAAATTCTGGAGTTTGCACAATGTTGATTTACACACCCACCCACCCACCCACCCACCCACCCACACACACACACACACACCAATGGTGTTGCTGTCTAACAAGGAACATATCTTCACAATACAATTTTTATCTTATTTCACATGATAAAGGGAATCTCTTCAAATCCTGCTATTTCACTGGAATGAGAAATGACATTTGTATGTGTGAACTTCAGAAACAGCCGCTTCCTTCCTTTTGGACTCCTTCAGCAACAATCTCTCTCTATGGAAAGCTGCAAGATTCTTCATGCTCTAGATCTCACCCTGTCTAAATATATCAGAGATGAATGGATGCTTTTAAACTTTTGCTCTCACTTGAACCCATTTGTGCCTTAAAGGTTTGGAAACAGGCAACATTGGTAAACTACTCTGTTGTTGCATTCCATAAAGTGATGGTGGAAAGCAAATTAAGCAAAGTGCATAGTTAGCTTTGCAAAGTGCCTTTTCTTTTCTTTTCTTTTCTTTTCTTTTCTTTTCTTTTCTTTTCTGAGGGGGTGTTCAAGTATCAAGAGACAGCTCACAGGTAAAGGTTCCCTTCCACAAAGAACGGGAAGTGAGATGGCAGCAGCAGAAACAGCATTTTAAAGACATCACTGTGTGATTACCAAAATGGCAATTTAATGTCCATAGGGAAAGCAATACATCTGAAAGGTGCAGAAAAAGTATGCCGTATATATAAATGTATCTACAGATGAAGTTGATTGCTCAACTCATAACTGAAGTGAGCCACCCCAGGGTGACAGGAAAGTTACCTACCAATATTCACACCTTTTTTAAAATTGGTCCAGTATTCTGCACAACAGTTTGCTGGTTATTACAGATCAATATTCAACTGATTATCAAAAACACCATCCACCCCATGTCCCAATTTCTTATTTCCATCCCTGCTTCCCATCACTGCTCTGTCTATTCCATGAGCAATATTCAATGCTAATCGTACTTAGATCAGACACATTAAAGTTAATGGACAATAGTAACTTGGGTTCAATAATTTCAATGGGTCTACTCTAAGTAGGACTTAGTTGAACACCACCCTCTGCCTTCAAACTCATGTCCTCCAATTCCCCTGGTGCTTTCTTCCCACCTTGGCATTCCTCTTCCAAGGCACTCCAGTCTTCAGCTCTGATGCCTCCCAGGAAGTTACACAGTGCTTGTTTTTCAAACACCGTGTTAGGTCTGCCTCCACACTCACAGCACAATCTACCTGCTTCCTACACAATCTCTACCATGACTAAGCACATTATGTGATGCTCCTTTCCCCATACAACTTGAATGTTTGTGTGTTTATTTATTAAGCTTGGGGGGAGCTCAAAGGCAATAATCACCTTTTCCCCCCTTCATGGATTATTTATTTATTTGCCATCCATATTTAATGTTTAAAGTATTTGTATCAGCATGTGGATAGTGTCATTATATGCGGGGGGGGGGGAGTCAATTTGTTGTTTGCAGTTGTCAAACAAATGGAAGTTGGATAAATCCTTCCAGCACATCACCAAGTCTACCACCGATCTACCAACTGCCCACCCCTGGTTTTATCACCAGATGGCACTGGACTTAGGGCAGACCCACACCCTACATTAAAAAAAAAACATCCAATGCATATTTAAAGCACATGGCTTCTCTCAAAGAACCCTGGGAGCTGTAGGGTACTAGGAATTGTGGCTCTGAGGGGAAACGTCACTTCCCAGAATTCTTTGGGAAAGATATGTAGCTTATATGTGCTTGTATGGTGTGAATCTGACTTTAGTTATATCTGGCTGCAGTGACAAATCCGCTGTTGCTGTTTTGTTCTTGTTAGAAAAAGGCAATGTGGTGTTTCTCTACCTTCCTCTGAGTGTGGCCTCAGCCTTCCATGTCACTCTGCCTTTCACTTTTATAAATATCAAGAAAGATGTGGGGCTGCTCAAGTTAACTTCATAGAAATGGAATAATAAAGCAAATCTCCTCACTTCCCCTCACTGTATCAGTTGTAGAGGAGGATAGCAGATCTTAATTGTTTTGCATGGCAGAAGTGTGGCTGACTTAGGACTAAAATCACGACCCATATTTCAGCTCCAAAAGATTGTGTCAGTGATATATCACTCATGCTATGAAGGGTAATTCAAATGGCTTACAATGTACATACAAGTGAGTTATATGTTGTTTTCCCCAATAAACAGGCAATGTTTCAATGAAAACTACCTTGCATACACAACTTAAGGATTTCTGTCAATAAAACATGCCATTTAGAGGTCTTTATGGAGAGAAGAAGTGAAGAACTGGATGGGGAACCCAAAGTGGCTGGTTATGTAAGAATGGAAAAAAAATAAAATGCCAAAAATACTTCTTTGGATGAATAAGGAGATTTACATGGGTACATATGGGATACCACACAGCTACTCAAACCTTCCATAAAATCTGTTTCCAGTCCAATGACAACTAAGTGCTTCTTTTTTGGTGTCCTAGACAACAGACCAAGTGTAAGAAAGCTCCTTGATATTGTGCACCACTGCAGTCTAATTACTTGAAACCCTCCCAATTTTCAGACCGTCACAATATACAGTATATAGAAGACCAGGAAAACACACACACACACACACACACACACACACACACACACACACGACTTTTACATACAAGAATGCACTAGAGGAGAGCTGGCAACTCTTGATTGTTGCAATGAGTTTGATTATAATTAATCACAATTAAATCTGAATAAAGCAACGTATGCCAGCATGGTTTTTGAGCAGAGATTTGACAAGTATAATGAATAAAAGGATGAGAGCTTGAAGAAAACAAAACAAAGTGTAGAAAAGAGAACAGAGATTAATTCCACCCAGAAATGCATCCTATATGAAATGAAATATTAATCCTATTCACATATACTAAATAGAATGACTGCAAAAGATTGGTTATATTCAGCTTTCCTCAGGGGCAAACTACACACATGCAAATATATGTAATGATGCTCAGACAGATTTTCTTTTTCAATGCATAGAAGCCTCAGGAGAGAGCAATTCCAAGCAGATGAGTAGGAATAAGCAAGTTCTTAACCTTCCCGGGTACTATTCTTTTCCCCATTCAAAATGGCTTCCCTAAGTTCAATCTTCATTGAGGGTGGAGAAGCATCTTAAGGGAGTAAGAATAGCCAGTAGGGAAATAGTTAACCTCAAAGCCACCTTACAAGGTGGCAGCGGCAATTATTTAGACTATTATTTATAGCTTAATGACAATAATATCTAAGCAGTGTACAAGGAACACAACACAGTGGAACCAACGTCCAGTTAAAACTCTAAAATAAGAATTCAGTTAAAATACTTGCTGCATTATTGTTTTTGGGTGTTGTTTTTTTAAAAAAAGTCTTCTGTAGGCACTGGAAATTCAACAGGAAGGGGTCTGTCTGATCTCCAGTGGGAATTCTATAAAATTAGGCCCACAATACTGAAGCACAGCTTCTTGGGGATACAGGCCATGCATCCGAGACATGTCTTATCCATCAACAGTCCCAATTAGACTGGGACATCCTGGTATTACAGAAGCCATCCTGGCTTCTGATTGGATGTCCCATTTTTGGTGCTGAGCTCTTGTGCAAGTCAGGTGGTTTCTGTGAGAGCTGGGCACCAAAAGATACACTGAGCAGGAATTGCCAACGATTGAGGAGTGGCAGACGAAGATGATGGACTATGCAGAATTAGCCAAGCTGACCGGTAGAATCTGGAAACAAGACGATCAAAAGTTTCAAAGAGACTGGAGTAAATTTATTTTGTGGTGTAGTGGTTAAGAGCGGTAGATTCGTAATCTGGTGAACCGGGTTCGCGTCTCCGCTCCTCCACATGCAGCTGCTGGGTGACCTTGGGCCAGTCACACTTCTTTGAAGTCTCTCAGCCCCACTCACCTCACACAGTGTTTGTTGTGGGGGAGGAAGGGAAAGGAGAATGTGAGCCGCTTTGAGACTCCTTCGGGTAGTGATAAAGCGGGATATCAAATCCAAACTCTTCTTCTTCTTATTATTATTATTAGGTATATGAATAATTATTGTAAAAATGTGAAGACACTAGCAGGATTGAAATAAATCCTGCAACGAAACTTAAAACATTTTATAACTTTCTAGACCAAAGAGACAGAGTTGACTATAATGACATAAAAGTCAGAAATGGAGGTTTTAAATTGCGATACAAAGACTTGAAAACAAAAAAACCACTTGAAGGGATGGAGGGAAGTCAGAGCAAAGAGTATTTTTATTTGCTATTGTAATGTTGGAAATACTGTGTTAAGAAATAAAAATTATATGTAAAAAATAATAATACACTGAGCAGGAACCCATGGAGGGGGAGGAGAGAGGGACCTGCTGGTGAGACAGGTCAGGTCACCCCTGCCGGACCCAGGCACCACACCTCCTCAGCCCAATGCTACCCCCATTGGAGAAGAATATGACGGTGAAGAAAAGGAGAACAATGAGGACAGGGAAGAAAGGGAGGAGGAGGAGCTGGAGGTGCCGGTCTGGCGTTCACTGAGGGAGCCAAGACAGGGGACCGGGGCAGGGAAGACCCAGCTGGCTCATACAGGAGTCCAACACCAAACAACATGCATCCCAATTTTAATTGGTGGAATGTTGGAAGGTATGACAAGTGATATGACACTATCAGCAAGTCCCCCCAAACCCTCAGTGATCAGCCAGAGATATTAGGGATCAGGTAGCTCCTGAGGTATCCTGGGCACAGGGGATTGTAAGTTAATACAATAATTCTGAACCTTGTTGTAGTCCTGTGCTGCCAGCCATGGCAGAGCTCAGTGGAAGGAGAAGCCAGCCAACCAGCTGAGACTCAGGCAGGTACTTGCCTGGAGGCAGAGTCCATATAAAAGGTTCAGTCCAGTCCTAAGGTCAGGAGTATCTCAACTCACATAGTCAGATGATCCGGGGGTCAAAAAAGCTGAAGGTCCAAGGTCATGAGAAACAAGAAGCAGTGAGGTCTAGCCTGGAACGATGAATGTCGTTTCCAGCAACTGACTAAGACTGGAAACCCTGCTTAAGCTGGAGCCAGCTGGTTCTCATCAGGAGCAAGAAGGCTGATCAGCAGCTTTGCCTTCTGCTCCTTCAGGCTGCTGCTCAGCAGGTGAAGCCGACTCCTGGCCCATGACAAACCTGGACCCAATATTGTGATGTTTGCCTGCTTCTTAAATGTCTGCTAAAGTGCACCAGTATGACTATGACTGGCTTTCTATAATTCTATGGCGCTTTTGCCCCACCCTGAGTTAGTGACTGCTATGGCCCATCTCTCCACATATTGTTGCCATTCCTTTTTGGCTCTTTGTTTAGGGAAGTAGATAGTTAATGTATTCTCTCAATCTGAACCGTTTATTTATGCTGATAATGGTGCTGTTTCAAACAGGTCAATAAAACATGCACCACTCTCTTTAGAGTTATTCATTTTCTCTCGGGAAAATTGTCTCACTTGTTTTTAAAATGGCATTATTTTCAAACCCGTGAAGCCAATCTCTGGTGTGTAATTTCATACCTTAAAATCGAGATTAATCATATATACGCACACTGCACTCAGCTCCTGCATTAGACAACACAGAGAATCAGCTCAGAGGTATGACTACAGTTTATCACATATTAATAACAATAATAATAATAAATGTAAACCCTCACACAGACTGAACATTATGGAGCTAAATTTAGTATCTCGTATTACTGTGGACTGTAGCAAGACTCTGGCTTTTGACTTATTTCTTTCTTTCAGTTGTATTCTAGGAACAAACAGCCGGTTCTTAGTCTGCAGTAAAGTATGTTATTATTTATATATTAAAAGATGTTCCTATCAAAACACAATAATAGAGGCTGTGAATCCAGATTCTCTTTTGACAGTGGATGGGTACTCGAGTGGCTATGCATAGCAACAATGCAGTCACTGTTCCAACAATTGATGTCCATCAGGATCTCATCTGAGGACCACTTGGGAGTAGTTTGCTGGGGTATCTTTATCATGGCAGCATCAGCTGGTGACTGACCCAGACATAAGTTTAAGAAGATGATATAAAATTGGAAGGGGTAGCTTACACTGGAGTCAGTCCACACAGATCCACAAGTGCAGAGTGATCAAAAATAGAGAAACCCAGATAGACACATTGGTGGGGCGACTGAGTATTTGATTGATTCTCTTGTGTCAGTCAGTCTCTTGGTTGTATTCAGTTTGCCAGGCACAGAAGCTGGCCCAACATGCTCCTAGACATTTGGCTCACATCAACTTTGGCTATCATTCGGCACGAGCTTATTTATATTTAAGTTGTTTTTCCTAAAGAAAATGTGTTGAATTCTTTGCAGAAATCTATTATACTGAAGCTAAGATAATTTTTCATTATTATTTGACTTGATGGAGGAAAAACAACGAAGAGTCTATTATACATAGCCCCATCTTAACCTGGTTTAGATAGCATGCATGAATAAGCAAACATGCAAAATTGATGGATTATCTGTTAACAGCTTCCCTGATGAACCAAAGAACCAAATCTAAACACAAACATAAACACAAAGAAGATGGTTGTTGAAAAAAACAAAGAAGGATCCATCACCAAACCAGGCTTCCTATTCCACAACTCATTAAGGTATTCTGCAGCCATCTGTTTCTCTGGGTTTTCCCCTCCACACAGTTTTTTACTCCACACAGACATGCAAGGTGGTAAATAAACTATGTTTTTATTTCAACTTCTGTGAATTATAAAATTAGATTAGCTTTTATTTAAAGTTGAAAAGTGTGCAATTTCCGGGGGGGGGGGGCATCCAGTTAAAATCAAAGCTCCTCAGAAGAAGGAGATTAAAGTGTGTCAGAACATAAGGTTCTGTTCTTGACGGAGTGGAAATAGAGGTGGAATGAATTCCTCCATTGGAAGTAGATTTGGAAAACTAAACTATCCCATTGCCCCAAACTCAGAAAAAGAGGGACACCTCCTGAATCCTACACAGTGAAACAAAAATATATGGAGCTGAGAGATATTAGCTGAACCACGATGACAGCAACATATTTAGTTGAATTTAAGTGCAAATAAATCCTCTCCAAAGATATGTACTGAAATCAAAAGAATTTAATCTGGGGAATGCTCATGATTTTCAATGCTTCGTTGCACATTCCAACTGCAACCTGAAAAACAGGAGGTCAACACCAGAGTACTTGTCAGCTGCAACAGGAATGTCTTGCAATGTCAAAATAAAATTGTAGCTTTTTTATGTCCAGTTGGCACAGCATCTTATCTCAAGCATTTCTTAGAAGCAGGCTTTTTGTCTGAGTGGGGAGATGGGTTTCGTTATGAATAGCCCTTAATTTATCATGAGCAGCCACACACAAAAATATGTTTGCTGTATTATGCTTTCCAAAGAATTTCCTGATGCTTTTCACCAGAAATCAGAACATCTACCACAGCCTATTTCACAGCACTATGTTAGACTGTAGATATAGGGTTGTGGTTCTTGTTCCCCCACCCACTTCTGAATTTATTCTATCATTCAGGCCTCCACAAATTAAAATGGAAGAATTTCCTTTTTTTTTAACCAGCTAATAATGAGCTATGTGCATTCAGGTTTAAGGAATAGACACAAAACTTCCTGCTGGATATTGCCTCCTCTTTGGGCTGTCTTTCAAAATCCAGACATTCAGCTTCCCAGTCACAATCAATGGATTATATGCATGTTGCTGAACACTCCATGCTCCCCAAATCTAGGCAAATCCATTTGCAAGACAATGTGTATGAATTTCCATGCATTTTTAAAATCACTACTGTGTGTGGCAACGGGATGAACTGAACTTTAAAAGGGGGAGAAATAGAAACTGAAATTGAATAATTTATCCTTCCCTCAAAATCCAGTACAGTGGTACCTCGGGTTACGGACTTCATTCGTTCCGGAGGTCCATTCTTAACCTGAAACTGTTCTTAACCTGAGGTACCACTTTAGCTAATGGGGCCTCCTGCTGCCACCGCCGCACAATTTCTGTTCTCATCCTGAGGTAAAGTTCTTCACCCGAGGTACTACTTCCGGGTTAGCGAAGTCTGTAACCCAAAGTGTTTGTAACCCAAGGTGTTTGTAATCTGAGGTAAAGGTAAAGGGACCCCTGACCATTAGGTCCAGTCGTGGCCGACTCTGGGGTTGCGGCGCTCATCTCGCTTTATTGGCCGAGGGAGCCGGCATACAGCTTCCGGGTCATGTGGCCAGCATGACTAAGCCGCTTCTGGCGAACCAGAGCAGCACACGGAAACGCCGTTTACCTTCCCGCCCTACCTATTTATCTACTTGCATTTTGACATGCTTTTAAACTGATAGGTGGGCAGGAGCTGGGACTGAGCAACAGGAGCTCACCCCATCGCGGGGATTCGAACCGCCAACCTTCTGATCGGCAAGCCTTAGGCTCTGTGGTTTAACCCACAGCGCCACCCATGTCCCCATGAGGTACCACTGTACTAAATATGGAAACTGTGATTCCCTACCTGAGTCTCTTCCTCCTTTCCCTCTACTTCCAAGTGCAGAAATCTTAGGTCTCTAGCTCCAGCATGTTCAGTTCGCTTTCCCCAGAGATGAAGGAGGCACAGGTGATCACGAAGTGGCAACAGCAGTAGTCAACCATGGAGCTAGTAGAGAGGGGCAGTACTGAGATGCTCTCAAGCAGTGCTTGATTTGCTAGCATGGCTGGCAGATCATATTTGAAGGTGGGATCAAAATGCTGCAAACACTCTCAAACCTCATTTTTTATTTTTATTTTTTCAATCTCATGCATTTTTAAAAAAATCTCAGCCTGACTCTCCATCCATACAAAATGTGATATCTACTGTATTTTCTGGTGTATAAGACTACTTTTTAACCCAGGAAAATCTTCTCAAAAGTCATGGATCGTCTTATACGCTGTCTACAGCAGCAGCTCCTGCAGCAACTCCCCACCAAAGGATAAAACGACAGCAAATTAAATCAGAGGACACCAAGCTCTCTAGATGAAGCAGAAATATGCTTGAAAATTGGCCCCAGAAGCCCCCGGCCACTGGGAAGTTGGCACTGGGAAAATTGGCCCCAGAAGCCCCCGGCCACTCAGATTTCCAAGCCAGACTGGAGACTGGTTTTTTAACTTTTTATTTGGTGTGCGTTGGAAGAGGGGTAGTCTTATACGGTGAGTATATCCCAAACTCTATATTTTAACTGGAAAAGTTGGGGGATCATCTTATACTCCCAGTCGTCTTATATGCCGGAAAATACGGTAATAATAACAGGTTGCAAATCACCATATGGCTCCAAGGCAACTGCCTCAGGGCACCTGTGTTCTTTATATGCATTCCCTGTACTATATGTTCCTGTATACCACCAATGTTTTGTAATCAGTTAACCTTAGCAAATAGAGTATGTCGAGCAAGGAAGCATTACTGTTTAAATCACGTTGTATTACAGAGTACAAATAACGATACAGACCACATTGCATCTGTATCCCTAAATATGTGTAGACAAAGGGAAACCGAGAGTGCTCTCCAATGTTTCTTGTACTCAGAGTAGACCCATGGAAATTAATGGGCATGACTAACTGAGGGCAACTGATTTCAGTGTGTCTACTCTGAGTAAAACTCAGTTGGATACAAATCTGAGACTGCCAACTGATATTTATTCCACACAACTCTTAGCAATGACCTTCGCTCCAACTAGGTTCCAGGAGTCTGTTAAATGAAACTTCAAGGGAGAAAGGTACTCCTTCTTTAGAGTGCAACAAGCCATTATTCAGAGACTGTATGCAATCAAATAATTAACTGCAAATTGGGTAATTTGCATAAACTACTCTACCAGCTCAATAAATGAGCTCACTATACTGAATTGTGGCACCAACTTTCATTTAATGACTTTTTAAAACCACAGAAGCATGTAATGTACCCAATAAATTTTAATATGTTATTTTTGCTTAAAAGCAAGCAAACCAAAAGAAAAGCAATTAATTGATCCTGATTTTGATGGTATTGTATATAAGCACACTAAATATTTATTTAATATTTATTAAATATTTATTTTGCTGCAATCAAACCTTTACCTACAGATCTCTATAAAACTTTTCAGTTTCCTTCCTTCTGAAATCTTCTTGTATGGATCTGTAAGGTGTTCATGCCTGCCACTCCACTCCACAAGACCATAGTTTAATGCTCTTGCATTGTGAGTGTCTGCAGAGTAAGCAGAGGTTTACACAGGGCCTGATTACAGCGAGTGAAATAATAAGAAAAAGCCCCTATCTTTCACAAACAGTGTAACACTTCTCTCTTCCCCATGCCTTTTGCCATCTATAGCTGTTAGACCCTTGGACTCAAAGCTATGGCCAGTAATCTCATTCTGCCAGCTGCTTTGGAGAAGACCCTTAAGAACTTCCCATTTCTTGCTCCAGCCAGCCTAATTTTGGTCCACTTCTCATGCACATGGTAAGACATAATTCCCACTGGTTCCCACTGGTGGGATCCCATGTACCCACTGAGTGTGTGCCAATATCACACCTATGACTGTGTGGGTTTCCTTTCCTACCTGATCATCACTCTTCATGAAATACATAGGGTTGTATCCAGCCAAGTCATCCTCAAGGTAGACCCACTGAAACCAATGGATTTAAGTCAGTGATGCCCATTGATTTCAATGGGCCTACTCTCATGATTATTGAGTAGACTTGGTGTGACATTCATACACACTCCTTGATGTTGTGGGATAGCATGCAGGGGAGCAGTTTCCATGCTGCTATGTCTGTCTGAGACCACATCCACACCATGCATTGACAGCTTTCTTATAGCACTTTAATGATCATGACTTCCTTCAAACAATCATGGGAACTGTAGCTTGTTATAGGTGCTAAGAGTTGCAGAATAGAGATGTTCCAACAACTCCCAGCACCAAACACCACACACTTTGGGATCAGGCACAACTGTTTAAGCAGTTTGATGTTGCCATAAATGTATGGAGTGGAGATGCCTCGTGTGTCTGTGTTTCTGTGTTAAAGACTCAGAAGTTGTAACTTTGTGCAGAATTATAGTTTTTTAAAACACACACACACACCAAGCCACAAACATTGAGAAAATCTTCTCTGTTTGGTGCCATGCATCTTCTGAATGCCTCTCTATAAACACAAACAATCTGGAAACCCAGAGATGCATGCTATGAGCTGAGCAGAGAATCTGGAAATGTATGATTTACCAGCCTCCTCTCAAATGGGTGCAGTTATGAAGCTAGTAAATAACTGCACTTTTCTGCTGGAGATCCTGGTTTGTAAAGCTGTCACCATTTGCACTTGGTTGATAGCACGGGGGAAATGACCGCTCACAGCACAACAAGAATGCAGATGGAATTGCTTTGACTATAGGTGCCTGGGGAGCTTGCTAAACATTTTATACAGCAGCCACATCCTGTCACTTTCCTCAACAGCCAGGAATAGCTGCTCTATCATATAGACCTCACAGTGCCCATTTTTCAGGCTGCTCATCTCGGGTGTACTCAGGCAAGATGATGTGGTAAGGACAGACAGCTGGCTCCAAACCTCTTTCACAGGATAATCCTATCTAAACTACTTCTACATTACCTATCATCCACTGGGGAAAAGAAATAAAATATTTCATCTAGTCATAATCCTAGATTTTGGCATCTATCCCAATATATCAAAAGGTGGGCTTGTCAGCAGATTAAGGTTTATTTTAGCCATTTTAAAGAAAACTGACTAAAGCTTTAGGAAGGGGCTATAGCTCAGTGACAGAGGTTTAGATTATTTATTTACTTACTGCAATTGTATCTAGGATTGCCACTTTTGTTCTGGCAAAATACAGAACAGGGTGGGGCAGGGTGGTTGGAGGTGATTTTTTCTTTCTTCCTCTGGTGCAGAAGTGACTTCAAAGCAATCAATAATCTATTGCAGCCTAACAGGATGGCCCCTGTACAATTTGTCACACATGCACACACATGTGTACACACACACACACACACACACACACACACACACATGAATTTGTAAATCTGTTTGTGCTTAAATACACGCTCCCTTTCAAACGCATGCATTTGGAGAGGATCCCTCACTTGGTGGGGGTGGGAGCTTAAGGCAGCAAACATTGCTCTCCTCCTCCCCCAACACACACTGCTCCCGCTTCCACTTTAGTCTCACAACAAACCTGTGAGGTAGGTTAGGATGTGACCCAAGATCAGTTTGTGATTGAGTGGGGATTTGAAACTTGGTCTCTCTTGTCCTAGCCCAAAAACCTTCCACTCAGCCCCCTCTGAAAGTTTTTATAAGCCAGAAAGGACAAGGATCAAGCATAGGTGTGCAGGTCTTAAAGGTAAAGGGACCCCTGACCATTAGAATCATAGAGTTGGAATAGACCACAAGGGCCATCGAGTCCAACCCCCTGCCAAGCAGGAAACACCATCAGAGCACTCCTGACATATGGTTGTCAAGCCTCTGCTTAAAGACCTCCAAAGAAGGAGACTCCACCACACTCCTTGGCAGCAAATTCCACTGTCGAACAGCTCTTACTGTCAGGAAGTTCTTCCTAATGTTTAGGTGGAATCTTCTTTCTTGTAGTTTGGATCCATTGCTCCGTGTCCGCTTCTCTGGAGCAGCAGAAAACATTAAGTCCAGTCATGGCCGACTCTGGGGTTGCGACACTCATCTCGCTTTATTGGCCGAGGGAGCCAGCGTACAGCTTCCGGGTCATGGGACCAGCATGACTAAGCCGCTTCTGGCGAACCAGAGCAGCGCACAGAAACGCTGTTTACCTTGCCACCGGAGCGGTACCTATTTATCTACCTGCACTTTGACATGCTTTCGAACTGCTAGGTGTGAAGGAGCAGGGACTGAGCAACGGGAGCTCACTCCGTCATGGGGATTTGAACCACCAACCTTCTGATCAACAAGTCCTAGGCTCTGTGGTTTAACCCACAGTGCCATCTGCGTATCTATATCTATATCTATTCCAAATATGAATACAGATATGAGCCATTTTATCCATCAAGTGCCTTGCAAATGGGTCACAGTAGTTTTTATCCCTATATTATAGATCAGTATGTAGGATGCCCGCAATCACCTGAAAAAGTTCTATTCAATTATTCTGCAGATGCAATGTAAAGTTCTTCCAATTGCCTGGTCATTTTTTGCCTTAATATGTTTTAATATAGCCTTTCTTGGTGTCTTTGTTTGGCTCTATGTGTTCTACTTTTTGTTTCGTTGATAAAGTAATGTTAAAGCACAAACACTTCTCCCAAGAGAAAGAAAGATTTCTATTAGTTTCTCATGTGCTACCCTGTTTTATTATATCATGGTCATGCAAGGTGAGGGTATTATTTTTTAAATAGGAGCCAAAGACACCCCCACTCTCTTCAGATGTTTGCACACACACAAATGCTTACAACATTTGCTTTCCTCTTTGACTCCCAAATAATTCTGCTTCTTATTGAAATTCTTCAAGTGCCATCATTGCATACAGGTTCAGTCCCTAGTGCTGCCTCCTTAGTTGAAGATGATGCAAAGACCTTCCTGCCTAAAGTTCTGGAGAGCTGTTGTCAGTCAAAATATGCAGTCCTAGGGTAGATGAATGAATAGTTCAACCTGGTAAAATACATTGCTCCTGTGTTCTAACTGGAATATGAATGATACTAAGGAAATACTCTTAATAACTTGGCTAATGTTAATATATTCATGTTGGAAACTGATCTGATACTTTACCCCCTGGGGAGAAATGCTAGTTTCTGATGCTTTTGCAAGCTGCATTTAACTATTTAAAAATAACATGGACCATGGGCTTGAAGCACTGGATTTTCTTTTAAGATACAATTTCATGAAGTAAGACACCATCTTGTGAAGGGCTTCTTATTTCACTCGTGGAATTAATACTGTACAAATGTGCTAACATAACTAAGAAAGAGAAATGCCCTGCAGAACACATTTCTGATGTTTTTGGGGACAGTAAACCTCTCAAGGAATTACAAGAGAGTTCATCATTTTATTAGACAACTATTGTTCTGCAGGGCTTTCACACATACATAGGCATTTATTTGAAAATCCTTTGTAACTGGAATCTGCACAACACAATGGATTTTCAAAAATGTTACTAATGTACTAAAGGCAGCTACACTTGACAACAGAGATATTGTTGAATCAACAGTGAAAGCATTCTAAAGGCTACCTAAGCCAGTTCACTAAAATGGGAGGCATGATCCTGCATTATCAAAGCTTTTAAACTGCCCCATTTTATCTTGACCCATTCATTGAAGTCTGGAAGACCTTTCCGGGCCACCAGGACATATTGTATCCAACAATGTTGACTCTTTTTGGAAACTTTATAGAAGGATCTTAAAACAAAGCTTCTACTTGTGAGGACACTTTCCTTGAATTCATGATAGATTCTGTTGTGTTTTCCTTGTTCAGAGTGCTGGCTGGTGACTATTGAGAGTGGTAGGTTGGAAGGCAGGAAGACCAGCAGAAAGTGGTACCAGTGTCAATGTCAGGCAGAGCCAACTACTGATAGTGTTGTTGCCATCCTCATCCCTGCTGATTTCTAGAAGGGGCAACATTGAGCCTATGGAGAAGGAAGCAGATAGGCAGTGCTACCCCCCTGGACTGGTCAAAAGTAAAAAAAAAAAGGCAAGCAGGTAGAGGCTGGTGACAGTCAGCTGAGGTTGGTGAGGCAATGCACCATTTGCCCTAATGAATCATCTGCAACTGCTTGTTCATTTATTTAAAACAGTATAGTAGAAATCAGACACAACACTTAGATCAGTAACCATAAAAGGACATCAGTGGTTCTCAACTGGTAGTCTGTGGACTCCAGGGGGTCCACAAAACCCACCATAGAGATATCAAAATTTTCAAAAGTAGGGGGTCCATGGCTTGGCTTTTGAAAAATAAGGGGTCCACAGTACTTACCTAATGGGGAACCACTGCTTTAGATAATTTAGATCTGACTTTTTTGGATTTCTGTGGCTGGCAAAGAGGACAGCAAAATAAATATTTGTGTGTGGCTCTAAGCAGCAACATCATGAGATTAAAAAAAATGCTTGAGGTTTTTAGAGCAATCACAACATGGAAATATGTTCTATATGGATCAGTGCATAAGAAAACTAAAAAATCAATTTTAAATGACCCATGAATTTTCTCCTCCACTAAAGCTTGCTTGAACAGTAAATTGAAACTGTAAATATACTTCAATAGTCTCATTAACATCTCTTTGTCACTTACTTTCATCTATTGATGGTTAAAGTCAGTCAACTGTTAAATATTGCTAATTCATCTTCCTTTGATTAGTAGGCTGCATAAATAAATAGAGAAGTGGTCAATGGCTGGATAATTTTTACTAAATATGGCAGTGTATCAAAGTTCTATCATGTAAGATTATATAGAGCAAGAATCCATATTGATTATGGACCACTATGTTAGTTAATGTACCATAATTAATTTGGATGGGAGTGAAAATGTGATTACATTGTCAAACATGCAAAGAACATCTCCCTCCCTGTTTGCTCATTTCTGCTGTCCTGCTAGAAAAGTAGAGAAAGCAAGGTGTATAGTCTGAATTTTGGCTAATATGTTGCCCAGCCCATCTGACGTACTCATACCCCTGTATGTCACCATGTTATTTGTTGGACCAGTAGGCACATTTTGAATTTTGAAAGAGTGCTGTGAATGCCAGTCACAAAATGGCTGCTGTGGGAGCTAGACATAATACAGTATTAGACAGTCATCGTGAAATTTTCCCCTTAATTGTATTTCAGTGCTGGAAAACACTTACCCTGTTGTGTTTCTGCGTGCCATACAGGTAGTAAAGTATGACAGTCTCATTTCTCTGCAATGTCAACCCTCAATCAAAACTCAGGATGCCCTATTAAACATGAAGAGACTTACTTCTGATTAGATACAGTATGCATACTATTAGCAATACAATAAATATCTGGTATTTAGTTCCTGAAGAGCAGGAGAGATACCTAAACCTCTTTGGCAAAGTTTAAGCATTTGCCTTTGTAACCAACGAAAGAAGACTGGCAACTTAAAATGATGGAATACACAGAAATGGCAAAACTTACAGCAAGATTAAGAGATAAAGACAATAAAGACTTTTAAAAAGACTGGAATTTATTTATATTATATATGCAGAAGCATTGCAAAGAATTAGACTCAGTAGCAGGGTTTGAGTAAACACGTATAACAAAAAAAATTGAATGTTTAAAATATAGAAGGATGATAGGAAAATAAATAAGTAGAACATGTGATTTTAATGGTTTGAGATAAAATTTGTAAGAAACCAGAGGATTTAGGTAGAAAAGTGTGATGTTAAGATATATTAAAATATGCAGAATTGACCAAATAATAAAAGAACCAGAAAGGAGGCTGAGGGAAGCCGTGGGGTGGGGGAGAGGGGGAAAGGGGATTTATGTTTATCTTTTTCTTTGCAATCTATGTTGTTGGATTTTGTTGTTTATAAAATTGTAAGATTCAATAAAATTGTTTTCTATTAAAAAACCCCACTTGCCTTTGTGGGGAGGGGAGATTCTGTAACATCCACCTGCACTAGGTATGTAGTATTATTTGTACACATAATTTATAGGGAGTACCTGATCCCAGACAAATCCACCACAGGAAAGATGCACCCTGGTTGTTGGGCAAAAAGGAACAGCAAACTAAGGAGATTCAAAGGACTGTGAAATAAAACAGAAGTAGGAAAAGGTACACTAAGGCAGGGGGCAGCAGCTCATTAGCATCCCAAGGATTCCAATGGCCTGGTGTCCAAAGAACTTACTTATCAGTCACAGCTCTGAATCTCCTCATGCGCTAAGAACACTGACCAGTGGGAACATTCACAGAAATTGCTAAAAGGGTACCTACACATTATGCTTCACAGCTTTCTTTCTGGAGGCCTATGGGCGAAAGAAAGAAAGGGAGGGAGGGAGGGAGGGAGTTCAGAGTCTGGGGCCCCTGCCCAAATATGTCACTGAGTGACAGGAACCAATAGGCACCAGGTTGGTGACTCCCAGCCCATAACTAGAGGAGGAAATGTAATTCCAAAGTGGAGCACACATGTTTTGCATTGAAAGAGTCCCATGTTCATCCCCTGCATCTCCAGTTAAAAGCATCAGGTTTGAGGTGATGGCCTCGGCCTCTGCTTTAGACCTTGGAGAGGGACTGCCAGTTCAATAGAGGCAGTGCCTTGGGCTCTATGGACAAACAGTCTGAAGTAGTATAAGGCAACTTTCTGTATTCCCCAACAAGAAGGAAGACAGATTGGTGCAATGTGGAATAGAACTATTTCAGAAGAGACGTTCACATAAAGTTGCACCTGTTCTGTTCAGACTGGAGCTGAAATGTAAGGCACTTAAAAAACAGCATTGAATCAGTGACATATTGTTTCAAACATGAGAGTTTGGGGGTATAAAATCTGACACCATGTACCAGCACCTTTTCTTTTTGATGGACCTGCAAGGCCAAAACAATCTAATGAGCTTTTCATTTAACTATGTCTTAAAGCTTTCAAGAATGGTAACATTTGCTGTGTTTTGAATGTACAGTCTGTGTTAATATATAAAAAAAGCATTTGACGCTCAATAAGCAAAACAAGACAACCTTGGACTGTTATTTCTATTAAGCTGGCAAAAGCATTTTCATGGTTACGGATGCCTCGCTGCCTTAAACCTTTCACAGCATAATCCTATCCATGTTTACCCATTGTTTGTAAGTTCCACTGTGTTCAGCAAAGAAGGACACCATCACTTCTCATTGCACACAAAAAAGACTGCTTTTCCCCATCACCAAAACCATTAACACTACTTTCCTACTTGACATTTGCTTCAGTGTATCTAACACAGTTTCTCCCCCTTTCTTCACCCCTCTGCACCTGAGGCAAAGGCCAATTGTCCTTGATCATGTCCTGTACCCATTCTGCTTCACTTGGTCCTCCTACATCCCCAGCCAAACAGCTCTGAGATGGCTGGCCAGTGGGAGGGCTGTCCATAGTGGGGGAAAATGATCCACAGGAACCTTTAAAAATGTGTTTGGCATCATGACTGAAAAGGAAACACTTCCTATCTCCTGTGAAATGTAATGAAGGGTAACAAATCTTTCCCTTAGGTTTGAAGACACAGAAGGCTAGTACGTCATTGTGTGTACAGGACTATGTGGATGCTGCACATATATGAAATGGATGCAGAATGTAGCATCCTCATCTATCCTTTCTTTTCAAGTATGCTTCTTGCTTGAAAGTATGCAGGCATTGTTCACAAAATCTCAGAAGGTTGGTAATATAAGGCTGGGAACCTAAGTATGTCTATCAGTGTGCATTTGGGGGAATACCCATGCTCTAAATCACTCTTTGTTCCACCAAACCACAGTATAATCCTGAGAATTGTGCAAAATAAGTAAAACTATGCAGATATATTTGGCTGCAGAATTTGCACCCACAGTTGCATAATGGGCCCTATGAAACGGAGCTGGAGGCCAAAAACGCACAAATAGCTGTGCCTGAAGAGTCATTCAAAATTCACTGAGCCCAGTAAATCAGTTCCTACGCCCTGTAGGTTTCCTCTCTCTTTTTGTTCAGACTGGATCACATGACCACAGGGGAGGAATCATAGCTCAGAGGGAGAGCATGTGCTTCGCATTCAGAATGCCCCTGGTTTCATACCAGGCTGCTCTTGATAGAAGGATTTGGTAGCAGCTGATGTAAAAGGCTTTGATGCAGGACCTTGGAGAGCTGCTGCCAGCTAGACTAGACACTACCAGACTCAATAGAAAAATACTCTGGTCTGATCTAAGGCTGCTTCTTTTATTCCTAACTATTTGCAAAGAAAGTGGTGGTGTGGAAGACATTGCTCGGAAAAGGGTTTTAGAAATTAAGACCTAAAAATAAAAATGAAAAACTGTTCTTGCCCCAGATATGTGCCAATTGAGATTCTTCTAAATTTCTTCCTGTTTTTGCTCTGAAGGACTAGAGATGGAGGGATGGAAATAACTATCCTCACAAACTTGTATTTGTGGAACTCATATACATCTCTTATTCCTGTCTGTACAATGGGAGTTGTAAGGAAAATAGTATTGCCTTTTCTTACATGATTGGTAATAAACTAGGTTGGGGAGGAGAGAGGGACCAGAAAGCCAAAAGCTATCAAGGCAGCTGTGGCCAACCAGCCCATCAGTGTCCAGCAGCTCAGCTCACATCTCTCCACAATAATAGTGATTCATGCTATAAATCTGAGACTTTATGCTATTCCGCCCCATCTGTGCTTGTCGAATTCATCTGCTACCATGTGATAAGATTGTTTATCCTGGACCTTAAAAAGGGATTCGCCTGAAAAAGACAAACAGGCACATGCACATTGCAGGCCAGGGAGAAGTGTGAAAGCCTCAGAGGACCAAACAGTCAGCACAATAAACTTCAATCTAGGAAACAAGCATGTAAGCGGCTAATGAGATCTGGCTCTGACGCCCGTTGCATTGAATTATATTCTGTATTATGGAACAAATATCTTCTGCCATAACTCCATTTGTTTCACTGTTTATACATGAAGATTTCATAAGCTTGCATTTAATGAATCTTCAGCAGTCTGACTAAAGACAATGTTCCAGCTGGATGGAAATCAGCAGATCTGTCTAATGAAAAGGCTCACATTTCAAACAATTTCTAACATGAAAGAGGATGACTAAATATTTATGCTTTCGGATGAGGAGGATAGTGTGTTTTACATGGCTGCAGAGGCTACTGGGGTAGATAACGGAACTTGGAGAGATCACAAATATTCATATCTTCCAAAAAGTGGCCCGATGGATTTGAAGCACCATACTTCTTAAACCCCAGGGGAAAGGAGAGTAGTCAATTAATCAGCCTTGTTGATTGTGGTGCTTTTAAATTGCTATGGGTCGAAGCTATTAAATGTTAAAGTGCTGCTACCTCTGTATAAAAATCCCCACATTTGATGGATGTTGTTTATGAGTGAGCAGTGCAATCCTATGGGTCTGCTAAAACACTTACTGTATGCTCAGCCAAATGCATCCCAACAACATACTAGTATTAATGGCAGAATAATAAATACAACATCAAATAGTATCGAGTACCACTTGCTTAAAACCACAATTTCTGAATACCAGTTGCTTGAAACCACAGGAAGGGAGTAGTAGAGGAATCAGGGCAAGGAAACAGCTACGCTTATCACGGCAGTCATTATCAATTGATTGTGTGAATTGACTGAAGTTTACCACATTGAATGAACACATGGCATGTTTGTCCTTGATTGCGAAAGAGTGCTACTTTAACTCCACTACAAAATGGCTTCTTCATCGCTCAGACAATTAATGTAGGGATTAAAATGTATTAGGAGTTCACATTATCCACGCATTAGTGTAATGAAAGCTGCCTTCATTGTTTAGATTATCCCTTGTGGCATTTTCAATTGTTCAACAGTATGTCTTATGTCAGCAACCCAGTAGCTAATTTTAGTAATCCAGATAGATATTTCCAAGGGCTGTACATTACAATACACAATTCCCTGGTAGAAAACTCTATGATGATAGCCAGCATACATCTATATATTTGAACTATTTGAAAAAGCATATGTAGGAAGTACTTTTTCAGCATATATCACGTAATTACAAAATGTAACTTTATTTTATTATTTAGAACAGATTTATATATGGCATTTTATATATTTGATGTTTTTGGTTTAGTTGGCCTTTTTCTGTAGTATTAAAAAGATAGGGTTTCAATTGTTGGAGCAGGCTCTCATACTTGGAAACTGGGTAATCGGCCCAGGATTATCCCCAAAGTCAGTTAAAATTGTACAGAGTTTTTCAGAGGTTAGAATCTTCTTCAGTTTGGAGTCAAGTGCAGGGGTCCATTTGACTCGGCAGCCAGGTCGCTCTAATGCGGTGATCTCTGCAGGGTATACTGTTCTCAGGAAGGGTGACTCGTTTAACGGAGACACCTGGAGGTGCAAAGGGAAATGGTCCCCCTCTATGAATGGGAGCACTTTTAATTTCACTATTTTTGTTAGCAATTTGCTGTCCACCAACATATAATCAATTGTGCTGGATCTTACCCCAGACATGAATGTATATTCCCCGGGAATGTCGCCCCTGGTGCAACCATTTAGGATATGAAGACTTAGCTGCCTAGAGAATTTGAGGAGGCAGGCTCCAGCAAAATTTGAATGTTGATCCTTTGACTGCCTTGGTAGTTGTAAAACCTCTGGGCCCAAATCATCAGGGTACCCTATTTTTTGCCTGTATTTGGTTTCTAAACTGGGGTCATCGGGACCTAGCCTTGCGTTTAGGTCGCCCACCAGCAGGACCTTTGCTCCAGCATAGTCTGTTAGCAGTAACCTGACATAAGAGTCCAGTCTATTACAGATGCCCTCAATATCAGTTTTTATGCTTGTTGGGGGGATGTAAGCATTGATAATTAGTAAACTGCAGTTTCCCCAGGATATGAGTAGGGCCATTGCTAGGTGGTCTAGGGGGGGTAGTTCCTTACAGGTGGCGTTTAAACAGAGTGAGATTAGGATGCATACCCCCCTCCCCTTGAGCCTTCCTGGTCCTCTGCCTGCAACCGCTCTCACTGCATATGTATAGTATCCTTCCAATGATGGGTTTCCCCCCATCAAGCGTTTTGCCCCTCAAGCCCTTCTAAGTCTGGGTTTGGACCAGGCAAAAGCTATGGTCAGGCAAAGAATATTAGACACCGAGAGACAGCAGGACTGTGTAAGATGCCCCAACTATAGAATTGAAGAAATCAAGAGATATATAGCCGCACCGGCAGCATATCTCTTCTTTCTCGTATCTAGGGATGCAAGAAGGGCCTTTACACTCACCAGAAGCTCAGCTCTTCCCTCAACGGTCCTGGATGGAGCCTTCAGAAGGGTCCCGTATGCTCAGAGACTTTGCACCTGTCCATTGGGAGAGATAGGAAGCCCAGAACACTTGTTCTTTAGATGTCCCTTTTATAAAGAGGCACGTAGCAAGATCATGGACCTCCTACTGGTGAGGCTCACCGACCTCCCACAAAAGCAAAAATTTGACCTTTTGCTGTTGGGCAAAGATCAGAAGATGACCTGGATGGTCACCAGATTCTGTCTACAGATCTGTAGGCCCAGACCATCGCCCAACCCAAAATAGTTCGGCATGAAAAGCCCCAAACACGGTTCCATGGGTGATTCCATGGGTGATTCTGAGACAGTTTATTGTTGCACATTGTTTCTAAATTTAGTGTTTGTATATTGTTGTAATTATCTGTTTTAACCATATTTGCACAGCAGTTTTTAATGTTGTGAGTGTCCTCTATTTAAGAGGCTTCTACTCTGCAGCCTCTTATAGTTGTTTTATCTGCGAGTCTTTTAGTTCTTATGCTCTTACAGCTGTTTTAACTGCGTGTCTTTGTTGGTTTTTAGCTCTTATCTGTTTTAATTATTAGTTTTTTATCTATCCATTATCTGTGTTTAATCTTGTATTTTATTCGGATGTTTTATGGCTGTTTCCTTGTCCTCATTTGCCCTAACAATTATCGGTCAAAAATCCCAACTGCTATTTTATCTATATGCTTTTCTTAATCCTGGTCTGTGACCATAATAAAGTTCATTCATTCATTCATTTTTTTATATATATAGTTTATAGACATTATTTATTACTAATCAAGTTTATGATCAATGTAAATAGATGTCTGCTATGAGACTATTAGTAATGTGCTTCCAATAGATATTTTAATGGAAAGGTATTAAGAAACAAGAAGGTCCACTCTCACCGAAAAAGGGGCCAACCTGTTGCCTGTTGAGACTCAACCTGTATTGCCAGAAATAGAATCTACAATTCTTCCATGAAAAGTATGTAAGAACTATACTGACAGTGGAATCTTAACATCCGTGCTGTTCCTAAAGCAGTATATTGAAGGAAATTCACTGCTATTCCCTTCAAATCCATTCAGAGTGTTGCTGCAGTGAAGATATCCTTGACTTATGCCCTCTGAAATCTGTCTCTTTTTACTGCACTGGCTTCCCCATGACATTTCTAATGCTGGGTACGAAGCTGATTCATGGCTTCTAACAATAACTAAAGCTGATTTACCACCAAACTGCAACTCGTGTCATAAAACCATTACAGTGGTGGTGATGGAGACTTCCCAATTCTAGTTTCAGTAGTAAACTTGTGGCAGAGTACTGAACACACACAGTCTCTGTCTCCTATTTTTCGCCAGCATTTCTTGACACATTGCACTCGTGCAATGTAGCACGTACATTGGATTTCAAACCGGCAACTTAATCTGCTGAAAATATTGCAACCAAACTGGAAGTTTTTTAATTGAAAAAATCCAACAGTTTGAATATTCTAGCCACACTGACCTATCTGTCTTTGATAGCCAGACTTAGACAACAAACTCAGAAATTGCTTCAAACGCTTATAATATCAGTCTGGTATACACAAATGGCCTAAACAGCTGGAGTGTTTTTGAATTTAGGCAGGGAGAACCTGTTTTCCTGTTTCTGTAGCTGAGTTCTGAAATGACCTTCATGGTGTGACTGTCACTGCCTGCAGTGTACACACAGGTTTCTGTTCATCAGTGTTCCTCTTTAGCCTGGCAGGAGAAAAAAAAATGCATGATAAAAAGCTAACAAGGAAAGTTAGCCTGGGATTAAAAGTGCAAACTGAATGAAAGTTCAACTTGATTGCTTGGGAAATATTAAAAGAGCAAGTGTGTTTGTGTGTGTGTGTGTGTGTGTGTGTGTGAGAGAGAGAGAGAGAGAGAGAGAGAGAGAGAGAGAGAGAGAGAGAGGTGCAAATTCCATTCTCATAAAAGTTTATTTCATTAGTAGAACTAATAAGGATTCCCATCAGACAGGAGGCTGTCCAGCTGACACTTTCACAGTGCCAAGAGCTAAGACATAAGGATGGACAGATAATTCCCTCTCACTTTTACAATGATGTTCATTCCTGAATCCATTCCATCAGGTTTCTGCATTAATCTGCATTTTATACATACATACATACACACACACACACACACATATATATATATATATATATATATATATATATATATATATATATTTCTGAATTAGTATTTTAGGCTGTTTTTTAAATTTATATTTATTTATTTAATACAATTTTTAAACTACTTGATTGCAGACATAACCTCTAAGACATAACCTTAATCAAAAGCAGATTAAAACACACGTCAGGTGTCACATCTTCAGAGAGGATTGCCAAGACAAAATGTTTTTAGCAGACAACATAAAGAGTAAAGTGGTACCTCGGGTTACAGACACTTCAGGTTACAGACGCTTCAGGTTGCAGACTCTGCTAACCCAGAAATAGTACCTCGGGTTAAGAAATTTGCTTCAGGATGAGAACCACGGTGGCGGTGTGGCAGCAGCGGGAGGCCCCATTAGCTTAAGTGGCACCTCAGTTTCAGGTTAAGAACGGAGCTCCAGAATGAATTAAGTTCTTAAACCGAGGTACCACTGTAAAGTGATGGCACCTGATGCTGATATTCCAAAGTGTGGGTGCTGCCACCCTAAAAGATAGTTTTATTATAGCTGTAGAACAAAGACGGTGTGTCGTGTGTAACAAATGCCAAGTTCCACTGACTGAAGGGGTCAGCTGGGCATATATGGGGTAAGGTGAACCCATAAAGAAGCCTACAAGTATATACTAACAGTATCACCTTGAACTTGGCCCAGTTTTGGTTTTAATGTTTGTTATTTCTAATTTTGTCCTATACCTCCCTTAGAGGCACTAACAGTGCAAAAACTGACAAATAGTCATCATCACCAGCAATTTCTCTTCAAATCTGTAGAAAAAATCGTATTTCAAAACACATTTGCCTCAGAACACACATTCCTAGCCATATTTTACCTTGAAGCACAGATTCTAAACTATTTTATCCTAAAATATGCATCTGAAAGTGCATTTTGAACTGCACCACAAATTCAGAAAAGTGCAAAATCTGGAGGATAACCATGTTCTCACAGAGTTGCTTTTCAGTTGTGCGCCCCCCGGCTGTATGTGGAATACTCTTCCAGTCAGATCCTCTGAGTGTCTCTGTTCACACATTTTTGGTGCCAAGTAAAAGCTTACCCCTTTTCCCAGGCTTTTGCTGAACTTGAATAATGTTCTTTGTTGTTAGTTGTGCTGCCAATTATACTTTTAAAGATGTTGTAAGTCGCTTGGAGACGTTTTTTGTGTACCAAGCGACTGACAAGTTCAATTAATCATAATCAACAACAAGAAAAACAGCAGCAGCATTCACACATTAGTCCAGTGGAGGTGGACCAGGTCAGTTCCTACTGGAATTCTCAAAGAACAAATTGCTCAAGCATCCCTAGTTAGAATGGTCTGGATGGTATAAGATTTGTAGGTCCCCGTGGCATTTTCCCATTGATCCATATGCTTGGCTAAAACCATTCATCTTATGTGCACAAGGAAGAAAATGTAAACCCACTGGCAAATGAGCATAAAGGTTTGAAGGACCTTGACACATAACAGCAAGGCCAATTGGCAGTATCTGTGACAGCACAGAAAGGAAAAGCAGGGGATATGAATAGACCTTTCTCATTTTTAATATAATTTTTATTCGCAAAGATAATAGAAAGAAAGAAAACAACAATAAAACATTGACAGATGTCATTGACTACAAAATATTCCATCAATCCTAATGGAAATATATAGCTCTATATATGTAGTCTCTATGTCCAAACTGACATTTAAATAAGATTGACGAATATAAGGTATGGGTCCAAAAGTTGAAATTTTCAGATCACTGAGTAGCAGAAAGTAGATAATTGTTCTCCCAGCCTTACAAAATAACTTTATTTGCCTCTTAGAATCCACTTTTATTACCCATTTGTTAGTCCCAAGTAAGGTTGCCATATTTCAAAGAGTAGAAATCAGGACACCCTGAAAGTTGTTAAACATTTTTTTTTACAAAAATGCCTTTGAAATTCAAGAAAATTCAGATGTATGGCCCTAATCCCAAGACCACATGGATATAATTTATGACCATTCACAAATACCAAGGATTTCTACAAGACAATGCAAACAATAATTTCTGACTGAAGGAGAGTTCAAATCAGGTGGCTCCATCCAATTCCCTCTGGTGTCATTCCACTTTCTAGAACAGGTGTTAGATCCCTTGGTGTCTATGACTATAGGCACACTTTTCAGGAGGCTGTTGGTAAAGGAAATTTTTGAATGATTCATAAAAAGTTGACCTCCAAATCCATCCTGGTGAGAATATAAATTTTCTTGCTATATTTGAATGGACACCATGAGACAGATTGGCTTGAGTGTTTTTTTTAATCCTGTGCTTTTTGACAATGCTGCTTCACCCAATTTGTTGCCATAAGGATGAGTGAGGAATTTGATTTATGTACTTTCTGCTGCAAGCTGACCTGATCTGCGCCTGTTGTCCTACTGTGCAACTTGGGACATAATTATCCAGAGTTGTATCCAACTAAACTATACCCAGAATAGATGCATTAAAGTTAATGGGTATGAAGTAATTTAGGTCCAGCAGTTTCACTGAATCTACTCAGAGCAGAACTTAGTTAGGGACAATCTCCAGATTTCACACATCTCTGAACATTGTGATAAAGCCTTTGGCTCCAAAAACGTGCCAGGATGCATATAAAATGTGTATGTTTAGGATTAAATATGTTTGAAATGTATTTATCAAGATAAACATGCATGTTGAAATGTGTACTTTGTTGTTTTTTAAAAAATTAATTTTTATTAACCGACCAATCAAATCACATAAATTCCGAATTACAAAAAAAGAAAAAGAAAAGAAATGTGTACTTTGTGACAAAATATCATTTACATATTAATCTAAATAAAAAATGTGGGCATTTAAAAATGTAAATTGATGTGCAAATGACACAGAACAGACGTTTGAATGAACATATGTGAAATTGACATAGTCTGGAAACAGACTGATCTATCCATCCCTACTTGCCAATCCCCAAATCTAATAAATATGGACATTTTGGAATCTATTCCTCCTCAAATAATTCACTTCCATACCATTTTGAATATAAAAATAAATGCCCCGGGAAAGCAGCATTTGCAAACTGATGGCCAAATAAAGAGACAGACAAAGAGCCTGGGTTGAACTTAGGCTGCTTTATTTAAGAATAAAATCCACACACAAAAAACCCTGCAGAGGGAAAACACTATTGGTGAGAGAGAGCAAACCTAAATCTGAACAAACTGCAGCCTCTAGGGCAGGGGTCAGGAAGGTTTATCTTGCCTGGGCTGGATCGGTCCCGTGGAGTTCCCTCCATGGGCCGGATCACATGCCCTCCATGATTTTTTGCATCTGCGCATGTGCAGATGCGATCTTCAGCGCCGCGAAAGTGAGTCCCCGCACCACACCACGCTGGTTTAGTGCAGTGCTCAAGCAGGCAACTCGGTTCAGGGGCAGCTCATGGGCCAGTCAAACCGCTTCCGGCCCATGGGCCTTAGATTGCTGACCCCTGCTCTAGGATGTGCTTCCCATTCCCATGAAGGTGAGTAGGAAGATACCACCCTGAGGTCCCACAGTTTCAGGCCAATGACGTAATTCAGCCTCAAGAGCTGCTCTCCTACTCCAGAGCCCAGAGAGTAAGCCTCAGGACCAGCCAGAAAGGTGCCGAAATGGGGTCAGTGGGCTGAAACACAAATACACCCCTGAACTGCCAAAAGTGACTGAACTGAAGACCAGATTGGCCTAATTAACAGCTGACCATCTAATGCCCATTACCCAGCTATTCAGTATGGAGCACGCACAACAACAACAACCCACTAAGAGGCCAGCCAGCCAAAAATTCCTACACAGTTATGAAGTGAAGGGAGGGAGGGTGCATGCTGCTGCCAGAAAATAAGAGGTAGAAAGAGCCTGGAAGGAATTTGTGCCTGTTTCGAGGTTTTGCCTTCCTCATAGCAAATGTCACAACTTTTGGTGAATAAGGCATTGAGGGGAATCCTATTCCATTAATTGACTTTGGGTGAAGTGGTGAAACCATTGGGGGAGGGGGGCTAAGTGGAAGTCTCTGTCCAGAAGCCAAGTGTGGAGCAGAGAGGCCACAGAGTTTCCAGCAGCAACCAAGGATGGGCCATGTTGGTGGACCTACATCTTGACATGGCCCCAAATCCCAGGCACAAGCCTGCTTAAGCTTCAGCCCTTCCAACAGGAGTCTGACAATGGATATACACCCAGTGCTAAGTCTAGCCAAAGTCTAACCTACACCTGCAATCAAGAATGTTGTGGCCAAATTTTGTCAAGTTTGCTCTATCACAACCTTGCTGTTGTCTTCTCCCTCCTGGTTGAAGAGCACTGCAGGTGGTTTCTAAGAGTTTTGCTTCAGAACAACTTCTACAGTAACAAGGTTTTACCTAATGGCCAATTGCATTCAATTCACTAGTTAGTTTGAGTTACATTAGCCTCTGTTAAAATGGTGAATTAATCAACATAGTCAGACTACAAGATAATTATATTCTACTATTCATGCTATATGAAGATGTACCTGTTATATATTCTAGGTCAGGACTGGAAAGGGGAGGAGAAGAGATTTAGTAGTTATCCCTTTGTATGATTTTAATAACAATGCAAGTGAACAAATAGTACCCAGTCATCACAATTATTCTGGAATCAGTAGTACAACTCAAATCCATATATTTGCTTAATATATTATCATGCAGAGAAGATTCTGAATGTTAAAATATTCCATTTTTCCTGATTTCCGTGAAAAATAACAAAGCCTGCCAGTTCTACCATCTTTAGTACCTCTAAAATATTACATGGTTGTTGCTAATGTTGCGGTTGTGTTAATTTTTCAAATCTTGCGTATTATTTCTTTGCTAACAACTAATATGTTTGACACCTATTTTCTTTCATTGTTTTTTTGGAAGCTAAAGAAAACCAGCAGTAATCATATCAGAAAGCTTGGTGCACTATTGATTCCTTTGTTTGATTGAACAAGGATGTATTTCAAGTGACAGCTGGAAGCTTTAGTGTTAAAAACCTAAAATGAATTATGGCCCAATTGCTTACCATTTCACAGAGTTTACTAATACATCTGTGTCAAAGGCAACTTCTAATAAGAAAGTCGGGGAATTTCAGGGTCCACCGTATCACTTAGTACTTTGTGATTCTCCCAGGGCAATGGATATCTACTCAGAAATAAGTTCCACTGAGTTCAACAGAATTTACTCCCAGATAACTGTATTTCAGATAGCAAAAGTATTTTCCCCATGTTAAATCTTACTGATGGGTATACAGATAATATGGTTAAACCAACCACATGGCATACAGTATACCATATATGAGCACATATAGACCTTAAAAACTGGAGGGATGGTACAAGTCTGCCTGCTCTCTTGTCAATCACCTGCTTTTCAATGATATTGAGGCTGTAGTTTTAGATGTTAGGAGTGAGATACCTTGTGGCCATCAATCCTGACCATTGGCCATGCTGGGGTGTGCTGATGGGAACTGCAGTCCAACTACATTTGGAGGATCAAAGTTTTCCCCTCTGATATTCACTAGGGTAGGCAAACTTTTTTTCCTCTCTGCTGAGAGCCACATTGTTGAGACGGGAGTATTCTCTGTTGGGGGCTGCATGGCCCTGATGAGTGGAGTCAAAGCCAATAATGGATAGAGTCAAAGGAAAAAAATATTCTGGATCGGCAAATCCAGAATAAAGATCAGCCTGTTATGATTTTTCACACCAGCTAACTCAGATTAAAATTTCCAGTCCCAGACATCTATTCAGAAGTAAACTTCACTGGGTTTGATGGGTTTACTGTCAAATAAACACAAAGAGGTTTGGCTTTTTTTTTCAAGTACAACAGACAAATATTTCTACTGCTCTAGAAAGCAGTAGTTCCTTTGCACAGATATCCCTTCTTAATCACAAGGTACACACCAAGAAGAAACCTACTGATTTGTCCTCCAACACATGGGAGGGGACTTCCTTTTCCCCAAGCCTTGCAACCAGGAATTATTTTTAAGCAACCCATCAGTTTATTTTTATCAAATAAAATACTGCATCTTTTGATTGTTCTGAAACTGTGTAGTAGGAGGGGAAACATTTCAAAGGAAGGCAGAAAAAATAGGCAGGGAATGAAGGGTATTCTGACAGGATGGAAGAATGGGACAACTTCAGAAGGCAAAGAGGCCACACAAAATCAGGTCGGGGGAGGGGACAGCCACAGGTTGCCCACCTGTGCTCATTTTCAGTTTAATCTTATCTATATTCCTTCTTCTTCATCTCCCTTTGCTTCTTCTTAAGGTTCAGTGGATCTGGTCTAGCTTCTGTATTCATAAATAATTACCAGTTTGAGGGAACACCCTAGGGCTATTTTCCTCTATCAGAATTGGCAGGCATTGGGCTCCATTTGCAAATCACAGACAAGTTTCTCATGCAGTGAATTTCAGGTCATGCTGCCTTGCTCGCCTCATCACTCAAGTTGGAGTTTTGGCAAAGCAAAGTAGCAGCTTGCCTTCTGCAAACGAGCTCAATTTAAGAATGTCTATGAATATGAATGAGTAAGTACACCACCGGTATGGGCTATTTAAATAAGAATTAACAGGAGTAGTGTTCTCTTATGAGGTCATGGTATCCAATTCTATGGCAATCTCAGTACCACTGGATTTCTCTTCGTTCACATCTATATTCAGCTAAAATGCTGTATAGTTAACTCGTAGATAAGTTCTCCTTCCCTGTCAGGTTATTAGAAGAAAGATTGTTTGACTGCTTTAAGGCTTCACTAATGCTTATTTATTTATTTATTTATTAAATTTGTATACCACCCTTCACAGTACAATCCTCTCTCTGTCTCCTAGGAGTTAAGTCGTGAGGAGTTTGGTGGGATTTCACCCCCTCGGAAAGTGAAGTAGGCAGTTTGAGGTTTGCAGTCATATGTGCATGTACTCAGGAAGCAAGACTGCTTGAATCCAGTAGGGCATACTTCTGCATAGACATGCATATGCATGCCTATACTTTGCAAAGCATTTAATGAATGTGGTTCATCTCCAGGGGTATCGCCATTCCATGAAGACATATCAGTGGCTACGAGTCATGATGGCTGAAAGAAAGGAGATTCTGATGAAACTTTCAGACAGTAAGAGCTGTTTGACAGTTGAATCTCCCTCAGGAGGTGGTGAATTCTCCTTGGAGATTTTTAAGCAGATGTTGGATGGCCACCAGTCAGTTGTTGGGTGGCCATCAGTCAGTGTAGTTGAGATTTCTGCATTGCAGGGAGTTTGACTCAATGACCCCAAGGATGGATTCTATAATCTATAGTGCCAGAGGCGGCATGCCTCTGAGATGGTGTATACACTATACTTTAAACCCCACAAGAATCCTGGGAGCTGTAGTATATCAAGGGTGCTTGGTAAATTACAGTTCCCAATATTCTTTTTTAAAAACCCAACAGTTTAAAACAATCGCAGAAATAAGGTGGGTCCTTTCAATATGCAACTCAAGTGTCAGAAGCCAGGGTAAAGAGGTGTGTCTTCAGCATTCAGCAGAAGCTGTATAAATGAAGATGCCAGGCACTTCTGAAGGGAAGGAGTTCCACGGCCTAGGGATTGCCACAGAGAATGTGCTCTCCTAGGCCACTCTCCCTGAGCTTCTGAGGACAACACCCAATAAGGCCTTTTGTACCAATCTTAAAACTTGAGAGTTTCTATAGGGAAGGAGGAAGTCCATACCCTCCAACATGTCACAGGAGACAACCAGGACACAGGTCTTTCGGAATGTGCTCCCATGCAAGTCACGTGACCTGTGCAAGATTGTGACCCTAATGTCTTTCAGGGCCGCAACACCCCAATTTAATCAGGGCAGTTGAGGAGTATAGAAGCCTTGCAGGTATTTGGGACTTTGGTAGCTCAGGGTTGAAAACACCAGTGTCAGCACATTGAATTGGGTCCAGGAACAAGCTGACCCCCCTGCAGATGTTAGTCATCACCTAACGTTTAGGAGTGGGAAGTAACAGTTTTACAAGAAAATTTCTAATACACCTGTACTGTCTTATGGTAAGAGCTCAAACTTGTTGCTTTTCAGATGTTGACCTTTCTGGAAACAATCCAATTACTCTTTATTAACACAGAGTCAACTGTTTGTTTGAAACTTTTTCCAGCATGCATTCGATAAAAGAAACTTTTTTAAAAAAACAACTCATATGAGCCACAGTTATTTCTACAAAAGTGAATGGCAAATTGCTTCAAGATTGTTATGCATATGGGTTGCACTGACAGAACATGTATATTGGCATTCCAGAGCCACATCAGAATCCTTCATTCCAGAGCATTCTTTGGGCTACAATGTGCACATGGAACTCCATCTCCCCTTTCACAAGGTTCACATCATTCATTTCAATTAAAGGAGCAGATAAGAACACACAAAAGGAATGCATTCACAAATCCTCTTCTTTCATGAAATGAATGGAGCAGCTGTAAGAATCAGGAAGGAGCTTCCCCACCCAGAAAAAATAGCTGGATCAGTGTTAATGCCAAGGAATTGAATAGCATTTTTGATCATGTGTGTTATTTGTTTTGCTTTAATTATGGGGATAGAATTCCTTTTTTCTCTCTTCAACCTGGCAGTCAAATGAATACAAAAAGTATAAAGAAACTAGTTAAACTGCAGGTGCAAACCTTGAGAGAATCCCTATCACATTGTTTTTGTTAATTTGATACCAGTGTGCGCGCACACACACACACACACACATCTCCTTTTATATAGAAAGTGATATTTGAAGAAATCTCCCTCTTAAGAAGTGTTAGATTGCCAATTAAACATTGTGAAATGTACTTACTGCATTGGATACCACTGTTCATTAGACAGTCTCACAAGGTTTTAAGGTCACTGTCTAATTTACAGATTACAAACTGTGAAGCATCTCTTCTTTTAAATGTTGTGAATTCTGCATGATTGATCTCATCCTACTTCCTCGTCCTCCTTAAACTGGTGCTCTGTATCCTTAAAAACTACATTTTTTCAATTTGAATACTGAGCAGCCTTATCACTAACATTGGTCCAGTTCCTTAAAATACCTGGCTCCCTCTTGCACTCCATCACAGCATGACTGTGGTAGAACAATGTCATGCCATGTGAAATGTTTTCCACTTTGTTTCCACTTTGTTTTCTTGGTTAAAAAGCCTGCCTTGTGGCAGCCAAGTGATTGTGCAACACAGACCAGATGTGGGAAGTAGAAAGCAGAGGCCAGATTGTGGATCCTCCCTTTTGGGTTGCATCCAACATCTTTCTAGACAGGCAGATTCATACGGGGTCATGTAGTTCTTAAAGTCCCCAAAGTTCCAGTGATTGTTGGAGCTTGACTGGTGGGCTGTCTCCTCTTAAATAGGGCTTGGGAACCAATAAGATCTAAGTCTAAGACCTCCTTCTATTGTGCCTGTTCTGTCTTCCTTTCATTTACGTTCCTTATCTGACTTCAGATGTAGACTTCGTTTTAACCTGTTTTGTTTGTGTTTTACTTTGTTTAGACTCAGTTTTGATCCATAGTCATTTTATCCCTGGCTTTAAATCCCCAAGCACACAAGACATTATATCAGCTTGTTTGTTTTATAGTAAATTTCATTCTATGTTCTGACATGGTGAAGCGTATCCACTCGTGTTTGCTTAAAGAGGGACTTCTTTTTTAACTCAGTTTTATGCTAGATTATCTTCATGTATTGTCTGTATGTATAACTTTATAATTCTAATACAATTATTCCACTGAATATGATAACTTTCTCCATATATACATAATAGATTGTTTCCCCTTAAACATATTTAGAAAATTAAGAAAGTGTTTATCTTTCAGTATAAAATGATCATAATAGATTTTCACCTAGTCTTCTTTTTTAGTATTTTAAATGCTACTATGCAATTTAAATTCCAGTATCCCACAGCCCAGAGTCAGCTAAAACTGTGGGTGGCAGTCAGCCCATTAATCACATTTTAGGAAATGCAAATAGAAATCTTATTACCATTTGGTAAAGTGAATAATCTATCTTTAAACACCACCACCAAAGGTGCAAGTAAAGGAAGCTGAATATAATTATTATTATTTCATTCCTTTCTTTCTTTTTCTTTTAAAAGGCCTGGCTCACTCATATCCACCAGCCACTCATTCTGCTTTGCAAGACATCACATAAGTGCTACACAGCACAAAAATAGCTTATCTATATTATATTTTAAAAGTTATCTGCTTTTTCCAGGAAAAGGCAAGAGCAACATCGCTAATTAGATTGGGGATTCAGCTGCCAAGATCGCAAACAGGAGTGCTTCTGAACCGAGTGTGCTCTATCCAGTGGCATGGCTCGGCTGACCCCCCAAATGTGACCTGTTCCCAGTGGAAAGCAATTTAATGCTTCAGCACACAGCAAGTGGGTATATACGAATGCAAAAAAGAATATACAGATAAATTAGCAAAGGTGCATGCGAATAGGACAGCTTCAAGCCTGCTTATCTGGGGTCATGCAAGCTTGCCCCACCTCCATTTAAAATATAAAGCCAAAGGGCAGCCTGCCTCAGGAAGTTCCCATCAAGCAAACAGCCTCCATTGTCCATTAGCAGAGAAGTCTCCCTATTATTTAAGGGAATGTGACAGCAATAAAGGCAAAGTGAAAGCTATCTGCTGGTAGGAAATTCATCAGCGCATTATGAACCTTTGTGCCTTCTGGATTTTTTTGCTGGCTTTTTCTGTCTTCCACTTCGGCTGTCTGACAGTTCAGATACCCGAGGGTTGTAGTCATGGCAAAGTTCAAGAACGTAACAGCAGGGCTTTACAAAAGGCACATTCGGAGTGGGGGAAACTGTCAAACATTAGCAAATATACCGAGAGGCAAATAATGAAGCCTGTGATTTCAGCAATCTTATCTCCCTAGCACAGGGGCTGCTGTTGTTTGCTGGATAGCATAGTAAAATGTTTGGAGCAGTTTGAATGTGTTTAGATTAGCTACCAAAAGAACGCCACACTAAAATATTAAGGCAGGGACCTATGCCACCCAAATGGATGGGAGGTTTCTGCAGTACATAGGAGATAATCCACATTATTCTCTATCTAAAAAAGAGGAGAGAAAAGATTGGGCTAGATATCATCTCTATGTAATGTACGGGCACAACAGGAAGAAGAACTGCTGTAATGCCTGGACAGGAGCCTTTCCCAGCCCTACCCAGAGAAGCCAGGAATTAAATCTGCAACACATGTGCTCTAACACTGAGCTACTACCCTTCTCATAGGACTGAATGGGTGATCCTATCATCTAGTCTAATCTAGTCATCTAATCTAATCCTCTGCAATGCAAGAATTTTTTGCCCAGCATAGGGCTTGAACCCTCAAGCCTGAGATCAAGAGTCTCAGATGGAAAGGAATTGCTGAAATAATTAACAGAAGTGGAAGACAAAAAGGGAGGTGTGAGCAGGTCGCTGAAATAAGTGAATGAAAGATAAGATACTGAAATTATTTGATGTGTTTTAAATTGCTTTTGTTTTGTTTTGTTAGTTTAATGTGTTAGTGTTTTGTGTTAGTGTTAGTGTTATGTAGTGTTTTTGCATTGTATTGTATTGTCTATTCTTTTTTGTTGTTTTTTGTAGTGTTTAAATTGTTGGAAAAGCAATAAATATTATTTTTTTAAAAAAGAGATCAAGAGTCTCATGCTCTGTCAACTGAGCTATCATGTGAACACTGAAATCATTTAATGTTCTTTCTTAGGTGGTGTCGGTACATTAAAGCGGAGATGTGCTGGTTATCTTTAATGACAAAGCACTTACATAACTACACCCAATGTAACATACTCAAGAGCTGCTTCATCAAGCTGATTTTCCAATCCATTAAGAGCATTGCCACATTAAGCATTAAGCCAACAGAGGGATCCCCCCCCAAGCCTAACTGTGGTGCTGTGATCCCCACCTCCCCAGGCTTGTGTGATCTTCCAGGAGAATGCATCCGAGGGAGGAAGGTTAAGACACACCTCTTTTCTCTATCATTTATCACTTGGGGTGTATATTTTTTAGGACCAACAACAACAACTCGTGGTTTTCAAGGCTGCACTTTCCAGGAAAACCGCCCACTATCCTAACGGTAGGATAGGCTTCCTTGACAATGATTGTAAAGTTCACAACACAGATCTTTGTTAAACCCAGTGCTTTTTTTAAAAAAAAAATATGTTTAGGGGTATTCTCATTTTCCTACTCATATTGAAATGCTGCCCCTCAACTTAGATTCACAAAATATTTAGGGATATGCGTACCCCTGCATCCCCCCAGAAAAAGCACTGGTTAAACCAAAAACTGATTGAAAACAGATGATATTTCTGAAGTGCTGAAAAACTAGCTTTTGATTTCTGAGATTTTTATTTACTGTCTCTCTAACACTTTCCTAGAGAGGGAGGTCACTTATCTGTTGACATTTCCCTCCCACAATTCCCTGGTGTGACACTAGCCCCAGGGCATTGTGGAGGATGCAAAATGGTGGTCATGCTGAAAAGATAGTAGCTGCTGCCACATGTCGTGGTAAAGGGGGACCTTATGAAATAAGACAGAAACTGTGCTGCTGCTGATGTTCAGACTGACCTCCAAGAAACCATTGGAAAATCTATCTACCCACTGGAGAAATTGGGTGAAATGATCCCTTCAATTCCTCTGCTCGCAAATAGTGTGGAGAATTTCAAGAGGTCATTTGATCACTGCTCTTGAATGATAGCATTCTAAAATCTTCACGGAATTACATGGTGAGGGGGGAGCTCTAGTTCCAAGGTTTTTTGAACTCCATTCTGCCTCCTTATTGTGGGGTCTATCGTGAAGCAAAGTGGATTGTCTCCATAAACCAATTGATATTGATTCTTGAAACAGTAAATTGAGAAGCAGACGTTTCAGCCTATGATCACAATTTTCTCTCCAGAAATGGCTTCTCTTGGCTTTCTCATGATGGTTATGTATGTCTCCAACTGCTGAACCTTGAGCACAGATGTAATGAATAAGGAATAACAATGCTTCTCAGCACTAGTTCAGTAACACCAAGGGGGAAATATGTGTGCAACAAATTTTAGCTCCATACTGCAGTCATTGAAAATTGTAGTTATTGAAAATTGAAAACAATCACTTTGACTATTTATAGTCCACATAGCAAGGTATGGAAATCAGGAAGACAGGTACAATAGGTTCATTTAGACTGTTTTATATTGTTGCCACCTACCCTGGAACATTAAGGTGAAAGGTGGGTAAAACAACAACAACAGTTTTTGTTGACCAGTTTGCCTCAACCTTGTGCCCTTCAGATGGTCTGGATACAATTCCCATCAGCCCCAGTCTAAAAGGAACCAGGTTGGAGAAGGCTGCTATTGACAATTGTTTATCATGTCATCCTTGGTGAAGTTCTGGCTAATTTCAAGCTATTCCCTTTCCTGTGGTTTTCTTGTTCATTGCACAGAGATATTAGACTATCAAACCGTTGACAAAATTGGAATATATGGCAAAATGCATTGTCTCACATCTCTGCATCCTGAAAGGTTGGAGCTCTATGAGCACATTCTCTTGAAAGGAAGTTCTTATTGAAGTATCTGTCTCTCTGTCTGTCTGATTCTCTATGTGGTTGGGGTATCCAGACTTTAGGCTCAGTGTTACTATTCCTCTATGCATGCAAGCATAACAATCCAATATGTGCTCATTGGGAGTGGGACAGGAAACTGCAAGCCCAATTCTGCCACAGTGAGTGCTCTTGAACATCTGCATAGGGCTACCATCATAAGCCAGCATGCCTTCAAAATTGTGCTGGAAATATTTGTAGATTAATATAGTTTGTGTTAATTTCACGCTTCAGGTGGCAGTATATTGGGGTCAAGGAGAAGAGTAAGTGGCAATGGATTTGCAATAATGAGAAGGAAAGACATGGGCCAGAGGAAATAGGTTGCATAGGAAAAAGGAAGCTAGGGATGGCAGAAGGTGAGGAGAATGACTGGGAGAGAAATGTGTTAGGGAAAGAAATAAGTATGCTTTCCTTGCACCCCTCTACCAGTCTACGCACCTGAATACTAATCCTTCCCATTTATATATATGGCTTTATGTTTGACTGACACTTTTTGTATGTTGAGAGGAAAATGTCTTCAGAGAAATATCAGTTTCATTGTGGCTCTCATTCTGAATTAACACCTTTGCTAACCTGGTGCCCTCCATCATTCCCAGCCTGTAATAGCCACAACTAGTGAATGTTTATTCTAGTTAAGCAACTATTAGTTGTGACTATTTCTGGAAGTGTGCCACTGCCAGAAATAGGTATATTAATAGGCATATTAAACTATCATTACTATTGGAAACCATTAAGAGATTATCTTTGAAATCTGAAGTGATAATATACATTATCCAAATAATGGATAACATATTACACAGAGATTTCAATGGAAAGGACATTTCAGTTGTCATAAGTGGGCATTTCTTCTTGTGCCACATCTGTAAATACCTATAGGATCAAATAATTTGACCATATTTCTTTCTTCTTCTTCTTCTTCTAAATGTCACTCAGCAAAGAACAAAGCCTGGATTTTGACAATGCTTATAAGAAAATCAAGCATATTCTATAATGAACAGGCCTAACCAATATCATTTTAAAGTTTATGCTTCCACAGACATCAAACACAGTGCTTTATAATAATAATGGACAAAGATTAATGTCTATTCACAAGCCACTTTTTAAATAATTGCTAGCTACATCCAAATGAATAAGACACGACTAAATCTACAAATAATGGCAAATTAATGAACAATCATTTCCAAGGGGATTGAAAAGGGAGGTTGTAAAACCTTTTCTCTGAACTGTTAAAGATTATTTCTGATGCTGTGAATAACTTGAACAGACACAAGCCAATAATTCACAGTGATAATTTCACCCTTCTAGGAGATATCGTATAAGTTTGTGGGTCAAATTAAATGGCCACATGCTGCTAAGTCCTTCTCGTTTGATAGAGAATAGCTGTTTTTTATTATTATGATAACAATAATACATGACAAATCTTTATTAACAGATTAAGTCTTCACTGCAATGTTATTAATCATAATGATTTAGCTTGGTAGTCATGCAAATGAAATATTACATTCATGCCGCTTATTTTCAATTATTGTATAAGGAGATTAATTTCAGTTTAGCACTGCTGGGTAAATGGTTTATATATGTGCATAATAACCAATGAAGGCATTGGTGATTTGAACTGGGAGATGTTGTGGAAGCCTCTTTTATAAATACAAATAGACCTTGAGTCCATGAATAATTATTTTGACTTTATCAACTTGTTTCCTTAAATATCTGTGGGTAGGCAAATATGTTTCTAGGAGTGAAGCAACCCATAATCTTGTTCTACATCACTTTAGCAGAATTCCTGGCAACCCAATGAGCTAAAATACACTAGGGAGAAAAATAGAGTAAAATTATAGACATCACTAAATAAGCTACCATTTCAAAAGAACCAAAAGTTTTCAACAGCATATAGTATCTTTTAGTCATCACCTTCCATGCTTCCCTCTCTTGCTTCTTTGACTCAGATGTAATCTAGGTAGATTCCTCCCTCCTCCTCTACAAAGACATTCAGCCTGTCTTCTGCATTCTTGATGGAAAGCAATGACCTTTGAGAAAGCCTGTGTCTTTTTGTTGAGTGCCGGTGCTGCTAATGAGGAAGGGAATGCAACAGCCCAAGCAACACTAGACTCTTCCATGCACTACCCACCCAAAAGAAGTAATCCACAACCTTGGAATGGCTGAATGGAAAAGAAAGGCGTGGATTCACTCGCCTTATCTAAGGATGGCACTCTTGCATTTTCGAAGCTTCGCAAACGCAACCCTTGCTGTGGCAATGCAAAATGTCCCCATTGTTTACATGATATGGATAATAAACAGCCTCCAGATACAACGAGAAAACGTTACGTAAAGGCATCTTAATTCCTTCTAGTGCTAAATCCAAGGAAATTCAGGGTAGAACATCAGTGGTAAATAACAAACCATAACTGCAAAAGCACTTACAGTAGATATACTACAGAACTTGCACCATTGTTGTCACTACTACAATCCATGCTGCACTGCAATTTAAGGGATTGTCACTGCCACTGCTTTTGTACACACTTGATGATGATGGTGACGACAGCGACATAGCTGCACCAAAATTCATGATAATATTTTTTCTGTCTTTTGCTCACAAAGAAATTTGCACCCGTTTGCAGATTTTTAGCTGAATATCCTCCACCATATTTTTGTAAAATGGTGGCCAGGCTGCCAGTACAGTTGTTGCTGCTATTGTGGAGGGGCCTGTGTTGTAAACTTAGGGTAAAAGAAAGAAGCTGTGTGATTGCTGCTGTTTGTCTTCTTAGAAACTGTTGAAGAATTTCCCCCGTTTCTGGAGAAAAGCGATGAAGTGGTATTCTCCACCACCACCCATTTTAACTTGTCTGTCCACAACTAGGGTGGAGAATTTCAAGAAACCACTTTTGACCAGCTCTGTGCAGTCGTGAGAAATTTGGGGCCAATGCCCAAAATATTAGGATATCACTGATGTGTAGCAAATCAGTGATCATGCAGGTGCTACACAGCGATGAAATGTCACATTGTTGTCAAACAATTTGTGTGCCTGATAGCAAGCCCCACTTTTAAATGAACAGTGGAGAAAGTAAGTGGAAAATGGAAATCAAATGAATAAAAAAAAGTGGCTGAGTAGTTTTTACCTATTATAACCAGGGCTGAGATGACAGTTACTCCATTCAATTCATAAGCGCCTTGCTTGATCAGGACTGTGATCTATTGAGTCCAGCATGTTCCTTTGAAACAAGCATTTACATTCTTTGGAGACATGCAGAAAAATGAAGTACAGTGATCCTCTAAATGGCAGAAAGGGAAATAATTTTCCAACTGCAGCTATAACCACTGAAAAGATAAGGATTTCTCTCTCTCCATCTTCTGTTCCACTACTGCCCCATACTTTAATATTTCATATTTCTTTTTATCTTGAAATAACTGTGTAGATGTTAGACCCATTTACTTTTCTATATAAGGATTTTCTACACAGTAAAGATCAGGGTGCTATTATGATCCTTAGAAAAGGCATCCTTCTAGCAGATTTCTACTGAATTGCATTCTCCGCATCAAGAGGGAAAGAAACAGAAAGGGCAGATGTGCATGGAAGAAAGCTACTAAATCAACATGACCTTTTTATTTCCTAGTCCTAGTGGTAGGTCAGTCTCTAGAGAGTCAATCAAATGAGGTTCTGTTCATCTTGTAATGAGATGTCAACCCTCAGCTACCATTCTATCATTATCAGCCTAACTTGGCTACAAAGTGAAAACATCTTACAAATGTCAACCATTCTTTCCCACAAGACAGAAGGGGGCAGCCACATTAATATAATTAGTTCTTCTTTAAATAAATTAAAGGGGAGGGTCTTCCTCAGGCTAAACACCTAGAGAATATATAGGGAAGCCCAATATGTTTTGATAAGGCAAGTGATTTCCCCCCCCCCAGAGGGTTTTTGAACATACTCGTATATTTAGTCTGTAGAGCAACCTTCCTCCAAGCTAGTCTCCCTAGATGTTTTTAGACTCCCATCAGCCCAAAATAGCATGAACAATGTTTGAGAATGATGGAGTTGTAGTCCAGAAATACCTCAAGGGCACAAGGTTAGGAAGGGCTGCACTAGAAAGTGAAAAATGCAAGCTTGAATCAAATGTAGTGCTTCCAGGTCAGTTGGGAAAAAATGAGGAATTTTGAGAAGGTGTGTGTGTGGGGGGGGGGAGTTTTGATAGTATAGAAGCATTTCTTGAGGAGAAGAGGATATATCTATAGCTATGAATTTAAGGAATATGGCAGTTTTCTACCAGTCTACACAAGCAATAAAGAGGGTTTCAGGGGCATCTCTGTATGCTTTACAACAGGCATAGGCCAACTTGGCCCTCCAGATGTTTTGGGACTACAACTCCCATCATCCCTGAGCACTGGTCCTTTTAGCTAGGGATGATGGGAGTTGTAGTCCCAAAACATCTGGAGGGCCAAGTTGGCCTATGCCTGTTTTAGAATGTACAGAGATGGCTTCTTGTTTTGAACACAGAGAAATCCAAAGGGGAAGAGTTCCTTTATTTTATTAGAATCCTTCTCAATCTTGCAGCTGTGCAACACAATGCATAGGAATGTTAGTAATATTATGCAGATGTACTTACAAGGAAAGGGAATCTATATTTCTATCTATCTAAACACAACGTGCTTTTCAACTAGTAAAACCTATGGGATAAAGAGGCTTCATTTTAGGACATATTATATCATTTGCTCACCAATTACCTCTGTCTTTCAGTTCTTTTAGAACAGGCAGCAATCATAATTAATGGTTTTTACACATTTCCTGCTCCTTTGCAAAAAGGGGGGGGGGGCTATTAAGAGTGGGAGAAAATTTTGATTGTGTTTGCATTTTAATGCAAAAAACAATATTATTTACACTTCTCAAGCCAATACACAAACCAAAACACAGCTGTCCATCAAAATTCACACTGATGCAGATCTCCAAGGAGAGAGTAAGTACAAAATATGGATATGTACGAAATATGCCCCAATGTGGGTATGTTCGGGGAATGCAAAACATATATGCTGGTGAAAGCAACATACAAAAAGTAATTATATTAGGGGGAAATTGTTAGCAAATGTGTATATTAGTCAAAATGCATACAAAAAATATATTCCTGTGAATAAATTTGCATCCAAAGGCTGATTAATTTTCAAGTGAAATTGACATATTTATCCATCCTTAGCCTGTATCTTCTATAGGATAAAGTGCATGGTAGAGGGATGCATAAATGAAGGGGGGGGGCTTGGAGGGATGACACAAAACATATATGAAGCGTTATGATCTGATGACGAGGAGGAGAGGGACAAGCAAAATAGACTGTGGTTTAGGAAGAGAAGAGGAATCGTACTGTGAAAAGTTCATGTTCCATGAATAGGTGTTCAGAAGGGGGAAACTATGCTAGCTTTTCATTCTGTCCATCTGTTAGCAAAACAGAAGATCTTGCAAGGTCTGAACCTTGAAATCCTAGAAAAGTAAATAGTCCAGAAAGTGTTCATTGAACTTTTCAAATAATATGCTCATAGATTACCATTTTATGACAATGATGATGTAGCCACCTTCACTTCTCTCCTGCTGCTGCAGTCTCAGTGTGTGCATTTTACCACACATCTCCAACAGGTGTGTGGTAACATAAAAGGTAAAGGGACCCCTGACCATTAGGTCCAGTCGTGACTGACTCTGGGGTTGCAGCGCTCATCTCGCTTTACTGGCCGAGGGAGCCGGCGTACAGCTTCTGGGTCATGTGGCCAGCATGACTAAGCCGCTTCTGGTGAACCAGAGCAGCGCACGGAAATGCCGTTTACCTTCCCGTCGGAGCGGTACCTATTGATCTACTTGCACTTTGACGTGCTTTCGAACTGCTAGGTTGGCAGGAGCAGGGACCGAGTAACGGGAGCTAACCCCATCACAAGGATTCAAACCGCCAACCTTCTGATCGGCAAGCTCTAGGCTCTGTGGTTTAACCCACAGCGCCACCCGCATCCCTCCGTGTGGTAACATAGCAATCTTAAAAAGAATATATGCACATTTGTGTTGTACTTGGAACATATATAAGAAGTGCAACAGACCAGAAACAGACCCATCTCTCCATCCCTTCTTGGAGGACCTGATTATTGTCATTGTCTCAAGATTTCAGGGGCAAACTGAGCTTAAAGAGAAACTATTATTCTAGCTCTGGGTCTTCCAAAGAGTTTTGTAATTAGGATTGATTCAGTTTGCATTTAAATATGAACTTGTCTAATTCACACTTTCCTAAACAATATGCAAATCAAAACACAGCCATTTTTCCTAAGTTGCACTTTTCTGAATTTTGCAATGCAGTTCTCCAGTCAGGTAATATGTAAAAAAAAGAAGGATATACTAGGGTAAAACATACATGTACATGCATATATTAGAGGAAAATAACATGCAAAATGCATTATACAAAATGGTAATTGCTTTGCCAGAATGTCTATGTTTGGAAAAATTCACACAAAAAACTGATGAGCTTACATGATACTTAAAAACAAGAACACCAAAGTGATGTGGAAATGTGGAGAAACTGAATTTAAGACTGGAGAAATGAGAAACTGAGAGAAACAAAAAATCCCTATATGTAATAAATACTTCCAAAATTGAACGCAGGAACATCTTAGATTTTCTGTTGCTCTCACAACACAATAAACATATGGCATTATTTAATTATTGCCCCCAAACTGATGGAGATAGATCAATGCAAATGTTAGACCAAGGCAGATATTGGGATCATGATTATTCCTAAAAGAGAGGGGGAGAGAGAGAGAGAGAGCCAAACATAGAAATAAGTGGAGCTACTTTACTTTGAGACTAGTTCTGTCTAAAGTTTCAAATGCCTTTAAAAAATGAAATAATATTAGCCACAATTCAGCAGATTCTCTTCAGGTGCCACCACTCATTATTATTCCTATAATTAACAAATCTCACCTCCAACTGTGTGTTTCTCAACCAAAACATAAATAAAACATTTTTAAAGCATCATGCCCTTCTGTCATCTCAACATGTTGCTCAGTGTTCCAAACTTCACAATTAAAAACCGATGATTTGCTCAGCTTTTCATATAGCAAAAAGTTAAAGTACAGATATGTTTACCCTAGTTTTGACAGCAGGTAACCAAACTTCCAGATCTTCAAATTCTCTCTAGAATGCCATTTTTGCAGTTGTCATACAGGTGCCCTTTGAATTAAACCTTTGGAACAAACGCACCAGCCCCAATTCTCAGAACTATAAGCACAGCAAAATGAAAAAAAAGAGAAAAAGTAAAGAAAGTGGTATGCTCAGCAGTTTCAGAGTGACCATTTCAGAAGGAGCAGAGACATTTCAGATGGAGCGAAAGAGGAAAAATAACTTTTGGGCTTCAGTTCAGGTGTCTCCAATCCCCACCAGTTCATCCACATGGTTCTGAGCAGAAGTTCTTATAACACCACTCACTAACTATGCAAAAGAAGAAAGGGACACTGGACTGCTCAAATGCTCTCAACTTATCCTAACTCAGAATCTGACAATTAAACAAGGGATTTAAAGAAGCAGTGTTTAGATTTAGTCTCCAGTAGGGCTAAATTTATATTTTAAAAATGTATTTCCATTAGAGTTATCCATCTGTGCTAGAAGTAGCTTGTGAAGTAGCTAAATATTATTCTAATATCTCCAGGCCTTTCATAGACAAAATATATATGCACATACTTCCCTCTCTTATTCAGCATGATGCTTGAATTATCATAGAATCATAGAATCATATAGCACAATACAAACAAGGACTTAAAATGAACACATTTGCAGGTCAACGAATAAATACACTAGGCAAAAGCATTTTCCGGCCAAATCATCTTCTGATGGATATAAAAATTGTTAAATGGCTGTAGTGTTCCAGCACATGAGAATAAACATGCATGTTGAAAATGATCTTATATTTGTCTTCATCTTACATGTGTCCACATTGTAAACTTTCCAATGTTTAATTGAGGGCTTAAACACTGATTAAGTTTTGCTTCTGCTGCAGGTGAATATATTTCAAATAAACAGTTTATCATTGTTGTAGCATCCAGCAGGCTTCCTGGGTCACACACAGAGGCTTTTCGGAAAGACCAATGTGGGATAGTATTAATATTTAGCTCGCCTGTTCTCTTACAAGTTTCCAGAATTTTAATGTGCAATGATTGGGGTGCATTAATTATAGCAACAACTTTTTTAAAAAAAAAAAACCCCAAACACCCTACTCTGAAATATTTTGGGTATATATATATATGTGTATGTGTGTGTGTGTGTGTGTGTGTGTTGTGTTTTCTTTATTATTAACTTGAGATGGGTAGTTTGAAGAATACAATCATGCATTTACCTTTCAATATGACTGCAGTCCAGTTAATAAATGTGTAGCAGGAGGAAAGGGTGGGGATCTTGCCAGTGTTCAATAATGCCACAAGCACAAGGTTGAGAAGTTTTTTGTGAGGTTTTTTCCCTTCCCCTTTTTGGTTACCGTGAAGTCAAGCATCAAATATATGGTAAGCAGATACCCAATGGTCACAGGAGAGTTGACAGCTTGAATTACTTAGTTATAATGAAGATAAATAGTGTTCCAGACACAGACATTTATTGCACCCTGAAGAAAAATTGACAATGAGCTTGTTGCCAGGCAACCCCTGTTCAGCATATAAGACATATACTTCCTGTGACTTGATAGCTATCAATGCTTAAGAAAGGGGCTTGGCATATTCTGTGTGCTTATGTTGCAAGAATGTGGCTGAGGACAAATATTTGCATGTACCGTGAACATAGCAGAATGCTACAATTTTGCTCCTAAGCAAAATTAATGAAGTTAAATTAATATATATATTTTTTAAAAAAATCCATACTAAAGAACCTTTCTACTACTAAAAGCATTTTTAAAAGCAGCTAATTTTGAAAAGAATACATTGTTTGGGAAGGGAATTTATATTGTTGAGGATATTTTTAATGCACTGCTACAGCATTTAAAAAACAGAATTGTTGCCACAATGATTGCAGAGAGTGAAAGAAATGAGTAATTTAAAAGGAAAAACTGGATAGAGGTCTATGTGCAATCAGGAGTCCAAACTCCCTTCCCCTCAAAATCATGGTGAAGATCATTTTATTTTATTATCAGTAACAGTTAAAAGTAGCTTACACTTTGTTCTTACATGGACTGTTTTTAGCAGGGGTGCCAGCAGGGTTTTCATTGCCCCATTGATACAAATCAGCATCAAATTTGCATTTACTTTCTGTCTTATGTAATGCCATTTTCAGGTGGGTTGGAGGACCCAAAAGCAAATTAAAGCCGCAAACAAGTAATTTGATGTTGGACAGATAGAAGGTCAACAGGTGAAGTTTTCTCCATAATCACATCCACAAAGGTGTAACCTGTTGCGTCTCTTCCTAGCACACAGATGTGAAAGGCACAAGTGCTCTAATCTCTCTCAATTCCAACCCTAAACCATTCAAATACCTCAAATTCCATGAGTTCTTACCCATTTATATTACTAATTATATACTAATTATTAATTATATAATAATTATATTACTATAGGTGTTTCATCAATTGACCTCAGGTTGGCAATAGAACATTCACTTCAAGACCAGGCTTGGTATCTCAGGTGGTGCTGATGCTTATGTGTAGATAAATGTAAATTTAAATTGTTATAAGGTAAGCAGTATATTCTAAGAGCACTTGTGGTGGTTATTTATTTAGATATTATAATAACCACATCAATGTTATCAGCACAAATCAAAGATTCACCCTTTTCCTTTTTTGAGCAAAAAGGATTTGAGCCTTGGACATGGATATACTTACTTAACCAGCAATATTTTCCTAAAATAACAACAAGCATACAAGAAGTCACCAAGAAACCGAGTATCAACCGTGGATTGTACCCAAAGGGTCATCTAATCCAACCCCCTGCAATGTAGGAAAGGTGTTGTCATACACTACCCTTTTCACACACACCCAACCCAAAATATTAATATAATAACACTGGACTACTTTGCAGGGCTGAAGTAAGTGGTTTGAGCCATACTCTCCCCACTGTAATACTAATGATTTTCATTTTTGCATTTACAATGGCAGGATATTTTAGTATGTTTTCATACTCAGATTATTATTATTATTATTATTATTATTATTATTATTATTATGATTATTATTTTAATGAAATTAAGCTGGAATTAGAAAGTTAATGAATTGTATTTGCTCCTACCTTTTTCCTTCTGGGTGGACACGCCTTTGCTGAGCCAATGGTATAAGAAGCCCTCCCTCAGATATTCACTTCTGGTCCTCTGGGTTCAGCCAAAGTCTGTTCAAACCTGGCCTCTGGTTAGCCTGGTTGCAGCTCTTGCTGCAGGGCCACTCGTTGCTGGAACTGGTAGTTAGGAAGCCATCAGGAATGGCATTAACCCCAGCAGTTCCCCATAGTGGTTAAATAACTGGATCTGGAAAGCTGTCATTTTGATCATTCCTTAATGGGGGAATATAAAATCAAGGAGGTTGGGGAAGGGAGAGTTTATTGCTCATGCCCCAAGCAGCAAAAGATGTAGAAGAATCTTGGGACAGCAATCATTGGACATAATCCAGAGATGCTTGAGCAAAGCCATATGATAATAATCAGTATGCACAGTCTTTGGATTCTTAAATGTCTATCTCCTTATTAAAGTCATTCTTATCAAAGCTGTTTTCTGCAGCTCCACCTTTAATCTCCACCAGCAGCTTTCAAGAAGACATTTTCCTCTACAGCACATCACTGTCATTGGCTTCAGACTTCTAACCCAAGGCAAGTCTAGAGTTCCAGACCTGGCCTGGGTCCAATCTGAAACCCCTGGAGCTGCCATCAGCCTCATTTTGCAATGTACCATTTGGTGAAGTCAGCACAAGATAATCTCCACTTAACTGAATCTTACAAAAAGGCTGTTGGAGTGGAGATCCCTCCAACAGAGCTTTTTAAACCTGAAGCGCTAATTGCTTAGTAATGAAAAATTCAATCATGGGGCTATTAAGATGTTAAGTGCTAAGCAGATGGATAGAATCCAAGCTATTCTAGCAGAGACAGATAGAAAGTTTTGCTTGAATAATATATTGGACAACCTTCCTCCACAAAAGCATCTTGTATCCAAATTTTGACCTTTAAGAAAGAGGATTCTATATTATTTCTGTTCTGCAAGTATAGACAAACATCTTTTCCAGGATTGAAGTCTGTCTTTAAGTAAGTCGTACCTGGAGTTTAAATCAATGGACTCAAGCTAGTCAAAGTATTGATTTCAATGGATCTACTTTGCATATGCATTTGTTGGATAAAACCCAACTGTTCTCCTCTTTGAAAGATGATTCATTCTCACCCCAGAGCTGCTTCACATACAGTAAAACACCTGCAGGGATGCCACAAGTATACATAGATTTTTGTGTTCTGTCGGAAACTTACCAGTGCATGATGCATCATGCACAGGGAGCTGGTCTGAGAATGCTGCAATTAGCAGAAAAGGTGGTGATGGACAAGTTGAAGTACAGTGCAATCAATTGCAATTAATAATAACCATGCAATGTGGAACATTGATCCATATCTGAATTGCAAGTGTCACATGTTTGTTTTGTCCTTTACACATAACAGCAGTGTGTGGGGGAAGGTGAAAATACCCATAGGAAGAAAGATATGGGTTTTACAAAATCTCTCTTCATATGCCATGCCTCTCCAAATATCCCGAGCTTTTTTCACAGATATTTAAGAAGTTTGCAGCGGGGGCAGGGATCCTGAACTTGAACGATATGGAATTTCTTGTTTGGAGTGGCTTCAACATTATAGCTGCCCTTCTTCCTCTGACCAGTGGATTGGACCAGAGGGTTCATTCTTTTGTGCCTGAACTCAAAGGGCAACTGCCTAGCTTTTGCAGTAGAGTTCTTTGCCCTTGAAGGCACGTGATGTGACCCATGAGAGCAGCAAAATAACCAGACTGTACAACAGTGGTAGGATAAAATCAGGCCAAATCTTTATTGACAGCAGCAGGCAGGATAAGGGTTGGCATAACATTGTGGCCAGGATTAGTTCATCATGCCACAAGTCCCATGTTGATGGAATGGGTCCACCGGGTTTGGGCTTCTCTTACATTAGGCAAAGATGACTACTTTCATTTTCATTCTAGCAGGGAAAATAAGGAACTCCTATGATGAATGTGAGGTCAACCAGCTTCCATTAGTGAAAGTTTCTGCCAGAAGATGTCTGCTCAGTTTTATATCTCATCAACTCGCATTAACAGCTGCACATTAGCATCACAGTGGAGACCAGCATGCTCTACACAGCGTTCTGATAGGTAAATATTAGCTTGAGTCTGCCAAAGTTTTAATAGAATAGCCAAGTTTGCTGAAGTTTCTGACAGATGGAGAAAACACTTCAGCTCCCTTCTCTCTTCAATGCCTCATGACAAAGATTTTTTCTTAACTTCTTCGATTTCTGCTGTAACATTCAGCCTAAATCCCCACTGAATAATCACCTGATGGTGTATCACAGGCAGTCAATTCATTCCCCATGACTTTCTTGGACTGAAAAATAACAGCACTTTGGGGAGACAGCTGCCATGTCTCCTCTGTTTTAAGAATCAAATTCTTCCTGACTTCTTTCTGGCAGGTTCTATAATAATATTTTATCAAATACTAAGGAGAGAGGGCTTTTTTAAAAGTGAACCATTCATCTTCTATTAAATCTCTGTAACCAGCTCTATCCAGTTTTCTTCTTTTTTCCATTATTTGTTGAAGCCGTCCTGCAATGTCTGTCCTTGAAAAGAAAACTCTGAAAGTAAGTAAACTCCAGTTCTAAAAATATATATAAAAATGGTTGTTTGCATAATGTTTTGAGCTAATCAATAGTTCTATAATCCACAAACCATGTGGTGGCTCCAATATGTGAATGAACCATCATGGAACAAGCACCAAAGATTGTCATCTAACAACAAGCAAACATTGTTTGGGGTGGGGGGAGCAACATTAACAGAGGAAGAGGAAGAAAGAATAAAAGTAAATGTGGCCTTAAAAGGAACAGCAAAAATCTGCAACCCTCTGGACAATGGAAATGAAACAAAAAATAATTGAATAAGGAACCTAGGAGATCTTAACTAAAAAAAATATTCTACCCTCTGGACTTTCTGAGGTGCTCAGGGAAAACAATAATAGCCTGATCTTCCTCAGATTACTTTTTTCCTTCAACTGTACATCTTCCTCTCTGCACTGCACCACAGAATGGATAGATGATGGCTTTCAGAGTTTGACACTGGCCAGAAAGATTAGCAGTATTGTTGACATTGACAAATTAGATATATTAAACCTTTGCCACAGGGAGTCCCACAATGGTGGGATGAATCAAAGGCAGGCACCACATTTACAAGTCTGTTGAAAAAAGAAATACTGGCTTTGTATGTGCTCACATACTCATAAACATTGGTGGCATCATCACTATCCTGTAGAAGTACAAAGGTTCGTGTGTAGTTCTGGCAGAATGCTGACTGACTTGTGTTGATGTAGCTTCAGAATGTTGTACCTTATGCATGGTAAATTCAGGAGCACTCTGAATTTGGGCATGTGGGTCTTATGGGTAATGAATATGTGAAGGCAATCTTTGGAACATGTCTGGACAGACTGGTCCCCTATATGCTGATGTGCATGATGACCATGTGCCTTCAGGTCAAAGTGCAGACTGCATCAATCCAAAGGGGAGCTTACTTGCATATGGATATATCCCATGGGGATAAGAAGCATGGTCAATCAGGGTTCATTTCCTTGTGAATGGAGTACTAAGTACATACAGCTATACATGTATATCCCATACTTCAGACTGATGCTGATCATAAGCTGGCTAGAAAGCCATGGCTGACACATCAACATCTGGGGGATGACAGCCTGTCGTGAATTGAAGTTTCTAAATGTCTTTTATTTCAAAACATGCATTTCCAAATCCATTTCCTCTCATAATGCCCATTTTTATAATGCACATTGGTATGTTCTTTGAGCTGAAAACGATATCAGATATGGGAACAGTAAAAGCTTACAAATACTAAGCTCCAATCTGCTTATTAGTTTGAGAAGTGGGTGTCAGGTAAGTTTGTATCTGAACTCAAAAAAATCAAATTCTTCAGGCATCCCAAATTTGACCTTTATAGGTTACAAGTGGCAGGTTCAATGAAGGTTGAAGGAAGGGAAACATTACAGAGTTCCCAAATGCATCTGAATAGTGAAGGGAGGATTGGTCAAACCAGCAAACCCATGGCTTACCAGCTTGGTTGGTGCTTGGTTAGGGAGACTTTAACAAAAGGGATAGGGAGACCTGCAGCCCTCTAGATGTTGTTAGACTCCCATCAGCTACAAGCTGGATGGCCAGGGGAGATAGGAGTTGTCATCCAACAATATCCAGATGGCCACAGGTTCCTCACCTTTGCTCTACAGCCTAACTTAGCCCATGGCTAATGGACTGACATTACTGAGAAACCAGATTGCCCTGACAACCTTTTAAATGTGGGGGTAGTGAAGAAAAAGAAAGAAACCCTGATGCAGGTTGTAGTCATCCACACATACCAGGCAGGAGAAGATGCTAGCTTTCACCTTGGTAGCACACATATCTAAACTTTGTTAAGGTTTTTGGCTTTAACTAAGTAAGACTGCTGCTGATTAGACATTTAGTAATAATGTCTCATAGCTCAATAGGGAAGGACAGTAGCTCAGCATCTGCTGTGCATACAAAAGGTAGAAGGTTCAATGCTTTGTGTCTCCAGGTGGGGCTGGTAGTTTCTTACCTGAAAACACTGCTAGACAGTGTTGAGAATAGGGACCTGGATGTGCCAATGGTCTGACTTGAAGGCAGCTTCCTAGGTTCTCAAACTTTTTTGTGTGTCTCATGTCTCTGTTTTGGAAGGGACAAATGTGACAAGGATTGCTGTCCTTTTTTGGATGAGGGGATGTGAAGATAAAAACAGAAACAGAAAAACCTGTACCTGTAGTGCAAATATAGACATTCAACAGGAGACCAGATGGATTATTTTCCCCACAAATAAAAAATATAAAAGAGCAAAAAAATCTCATATCGGCTCTGGTCTCAGTAATACAGTTACCCACACTGCAGTGGGAAATAAATATGAAAATACACATTTCAAAAGGCTACAAGTAATTTCTCTTCCTCTTTCTTCTCCTCTGCTTCACATCATAATCCTATTAAGGAATTTCCATGACAAATCCACCACCCTAACTGTAACAGAAGAAAATTATTTTCATATCAGAGGGGAATTAGGGGCTTCAGAATTTAGTTAAATGAGACAGATCTGCAGGGAGGGAGACTTGGCTAATCTCCAGGTCCTGCACAAAACCTGGCTCTCTTTAGAAGTGTGAAAAACATTCATCCCAGGAGCACTTGCATGTTAAAACAATATTACGGCATTAGGGCCATTCATGCTGCATTTCATTAACATTGCATAGGTTGATACACCTATGTCTTTGACTACACCAATGCTTGCAAAGTGACAAACTTGTAGACATTCATACACATTGTCTGTCATGAAGTTTCTCACTTTGCATTTCCAGTCCAGAGAAGACAGAATCGGAATTGATGGTCTAGAGATTTTCTCGGCGGAATCTAGTTTATCCCCCATTCTTCTAGAGCTGCCACTGAATTTTGCCCAGTGCGAAAGTCAAGGTGATTTGGGAGGAAGGGGTTCTGCTAAAACCTCTGAAAGGATTTCAAGGAAAGTGAAAATGAAAAGGATTTCAAGGTCAGTACCACATTCATGCTTCAAATCCAATTGCAGTAGGTGTGCCAGCTTACCCCACAGCATAATTCATTCTTAAACAGTCATGTAGACACATCCTGAAATGATTATTTGGCCAGGATTTTCAGGTAGAAGTATAACCATAACAAAGAATGACATTAACAAATGCCTATGCAAACTATGCAGCAAACTATGGCAGGTTCTTAAAGAAATGGAAGTGCCTGATCACCTCATCTGTCTCCTGAGAAATGTCTATGTGGGACAAGAAGCTACAGTTAGAACTGGATATAGAACAACTGATTGGTTCAAAATTGGGAAAGGAGTACAGCAAGGCTGTATATTGTCTCCCTGCTTATTTAACTTATATGCAGAATTCATCATGCAAAAGGATGAGCTGGATGAATCCCAAGCCTGAATTAAGATCGCCGGAAGCAATATCAACAACCTCAGATATGCAGAGGACACAACCTTGATGGCAGAAAGCGAGGAGGAATTAAAGAACCTTTGAATGAGGGTGAAAGAGGAGAGCACAAAATATGGTCTGAAGCTCAACATCAAAAAAACGAAGATCATGGCCACTGGGCCCATCACCTCCTGGCAAATAGAAGGGGAAGAAATGGAGGCAGTGAGAGATTTTACTTTCTTGGGCTCCATGATCACTGCAGATGGTGATAGCAGTCACGAAATTAAAAGATGCATGCTTCTTGGGAGAAAGGCGATGGCAAACCTAGACAGCGTCTTAAAAAGCAGAGACATCACCTTGCCAACAAAGGTCCGTATAGTTAAAGCCATGGTTTTCCCAGTAGTGATGTATGGAAGTGAGAGCTGGACCATAAAGAAGGCTGATCACGGAAGAATTGATGCTTTTGAATTATGGTGCTGGAGGAGACTCTTGAGAGTCCCATGGATTGCAAGAAGATCAAACGTATCCATTCTGAAGGAAATCAGCCCTGAGTGCTCACTGGAAGGACAGATCGTGAAGCTGAGGCTCCAATACTTTGGCCACCTCATGAGAAGAGAAGACTCCCTGGAAATGACTCTGATGTTGGGAAAGATGGAGGGCACAAGGAGAAGGGGACGACAGAGGACGAGATGGTTGGATAGTGTTCTTGAAGCTACAAACATGAGTCTGACCAAACTGCGGGAGGCAGTGGAAGACAGGAGTGCCTGGCATGCTCTGGTCCAATGGGGTCACGAAGAGTCGGACACGACTAAACAACAACAACAAATGCCTGTTTTGTTTGCTTTTCTAGAAAATAGACACTTCTCCTGAAACTTTTATGCCATGGTGACTACCAAGATTGCCTTTTAAAATTAATTAAATGCCTACTTCACATTATGAGCCAGGAACCTAATGGATGGGAAATGGAAGTAAGGATGTACTTTCACCTTTAAAGGGGCTGAATCTCTTCAAGGGTTCAATGTGAACACATGAAAAAGGCCCTGTTGCCTTCCTTCCCCAATGCTTGCCCCAAACCAAATCCCTGTTGCCTTCCCCTTTGCTTGCCCCTACCTTACAGCAGGGGAAAAGGGAGGTGGGTGCTTCAAGCCAAAATTAAACCTCTTTAACCACTGGGGTCTAGAACTACAATCCCTGGTGGGAATTCCTGCCTGGAATTCTGAGACATAGTATTTCACTCCCTGGCAATAGAAGGTTCTCCATTGGGGATTGGGAACACCACCACCTTCCTCTGCTCCATGGTAGGTTTTTTTTTTTTTTTTTTTTTTTTTTTTTTTTTTTTTTTGCTGTCTTAGAGCATTGGGCAAAAAAGTGTTCAAGCAGAATTAAGGTAGCCATCATCTACACACTGCAGGCTTTGCTGGTATCTTTTCTGCTTGCAAGACTTTATGTCTTGATGCTCGCCTGTGTCAACTAGTGTATGGTTTGACACCATGCACTAGTCATAGTCATTGTAATTGGTTAAGTAGCATGCAGCTGAATGCAGAAAGAGGCTTCTAAGTGGTTTACAACATATACAAACCAGCTGCATCAATGTGAAAATCCCTAATGAAAATCCACAACAAAGCAATCCTATTAGAACATTAAAATATCCATGTGTTATTTAAAGCACAGCAATTCTGTTTGGATGGTGGAAGAGGCTTCTGCTTTTAGCCTCTCCCCCCCCCCCGCCGATTTTCTTCCTGCAACCACCATGGGTTGAGAATAGTTGTTTGAAGTAATACGGAACCTATGTAAAATATTGTTTTTCATCTAGAGAAACGCATATCACTGTGCCCGCAGAATGATTGTTTAATCATGAATGAGACAAGCAACTCCTATTTTTGAAGGAGGTGAAAGGACTAGAGCAAAACTTTGGTTAAAGTATGCATGTCCGTTTTGCTTTCCCCTGGTTTCTCATTCTCCCAGAGTTCCACTCAACATATTTCCACACCACTTTGTAATCCTCCTCCTGCTCATGAAATTTCAAAGTGAGTATACACATTTTGCAAGTGATTTAAACTACGCAATGTGATTTTGTATGTTATTTTTCATTAATACATGCATTTTAATACTATTCACATATTTGTATGCATTTGTGTACACATTCTGTGTTTGGGGAGCTGTATCGCAATATTCACAAAACTGTCAAGTCTGAAGGTTAGCTGCATTTCAGTTCACAAACTGGGAACTGGGAACTGGGTAGGTTCACATTAAAAGGCAAACAAAACGTCATTTCTGTCAAATTCCTAGGTTAGTAAAGGTAAAGGGACCCCTGACCATTAGGTCCAGTCGTGGCCGACTCTGGGGTTGCGGCGCTCATCTCACTTTATTGGCCGAGGGAGCCGGCGTACAGCTTCCAGGTCATGTGGCCAGCATGACTAAGCCGCTTCTGGCGAAGCAGAGGAGCACACGGAAATGCTGTTTACCTTCCCGCTGGAGTGGTACCTACTTATCTACTTGCACTTTGACGTGCTTCTGAACTGCTAGGTTGGCAGGAGCAGGGACCAAGCAACGGGAGCTCACCCCGTCGTGGGGATTCAAACCGCCAACCTTCTGATCAGCAAGTCCTAGGCTCTGTGGTTTAACCCACAGCGCCACCCGCGTCCCTCATTCCTAGGTTAGCTCTGTATTTTAAAAATGCAAATATGATAGTTTTTTTAATCAAGGGGACAATGTGAAAGAGCTGGGGGGGGGGAGTATATAGCAACCAGCCACAGTAACTGGAAATGACAGGCTTGTGAAGCAAACATAAATAATAAAGAGGCAGTGTTTGGAAATACAAATGACCTGTCCCCTGTTACACCTCTTTCATTTCAGCTTCAGTTACGATGTGACAGAGAAGACGACTAAAATCAGGGGAGGGTTGTGCGCGTGTGTGCATGTGTACATATTTAAACTTCTGCTGATCATAATCTCTTGGACCGCATGAATAACTAAAAAAAAAAAAAAAAGGTTTTTCTCAACTGCACATCAATTTTGTAGACAGAAATCCCGAGAAACAGCAGAATCAAATGAAAAAGCCATGGTAAACAGCATAAAACATACTGTGGCCTGGTTTTCACATCACGTGAAACCGTGGTTAATGTTCAACTCTGGTTTAATGCAAGTAAGCAACATACTGTTGCGTAACAGATAAGGCCCTGCTTTGCTGCTCCCTTGCCATGCCATACAAAGAGCCACAAACCTCAAGCTTTGGCTTGTTGCATTGACCAGACCTAGGCTCGTGGTTTGTTTGTGGTTTGTTGCTCTTGGCATGGGGCCCTGCAGCAGGACTGTGGGCGGGGTAAATTGAGCACCAATCAGCAATCTGCTCATTCCTATTAAAACAGAATTAAAACATTAACAATGGTTTAGAATCATATGTGAATATAGTTAGTGTGGCAGATCCAAAGGAAAAGAACATTTTCCATGTGATTTTATTGGAAATTGAATGTTCTCAGCATTTGTTGGGAAATGACCCATTTCCATAACTTTTCAGGTCCTCCTCCTCCTCCTTTCTCAGATTTACATGGTTTATGGCAGTTTGGCTAAGGCAGTAATCCTATGCATGCCTACATAAGAAGACACTCAACTAAACACAGTGGGTCTTATTTCTGAATAAATCTGCATAGGCTTTTGCTGCATGTAATTTTGAACTACTTTTTTTCCAGTGTTCCAGAATATTTCAGAGTTTGTGGGTGGTTTGTCTCCTCTCTTTTCTGATTATATTTTAATTTTAAAAGTTAACTTAAGATAAGGAAGAGTGTAGAAAGACATAATAGAAATATCTTTGCAATGTTTTCAAAATGTGCAGGAGAAAACCATGTGCAGGAGAATTTTCCTGACTCCTTTCTCTGTTGTTTGGTTTGTGAAAAGTAAATGGTCTCTTTTTGGGGAAAGTAAGTAATGCTCTGGCTACATCTCTCTCTCTCTCTCTCTCTCTCTCTGCATTACATTACCTCCCTAGAGAAGCTAGACTGTCTCCCTCACTGTCCTTCTGCTGGCAAGTGAAGAGATTTTTACTCCAACAGACTTTTGGGAACTGACTGCTTTTAATGAAAGGACTGGTTGTTATTATAATTATTTGTATGGGTTTCATAGATTTTATTTGTGTTTTACTTCTATCAAAGTTTAATTGCTTTTTTATGTTGTTTTTTCTGTGTTTTTAATGGTTTTCATTTTTATATGTAAGGTGCCTTGAGTCACATCCGGTAAAAAGGTGGGGTATTATTATTATTATTATTATTATTATTATTATTATTATTATTATTATTATTAATGCAACCCTCTCCCAGGACAACAATATGTGTGATTATTTGTAGGTCATTTAAAAGTGATATGAAGCACTATATGACTTGCAAATCATCAAGGTGTGTAATATAAACACTAATAATTAAAACATCATATTCTGACATATGCATGTGTACCTATATTTTACTTTGATCTATGAAGAAATAATCCAATCTATTTAAATTGAAATGATTACTGAAAATTTCAGTGAAGAATTCCTGTTAGATCAAACTCGATGTAAGGCTGCATTGAGTTCTGACAGTGCTACAGGGAAAATATGTCTATGAAGTGAGGGCAACTCCTTGGCAGATAGTTATGATTAGCAAGAAGGAGATCTACTCAATAGCTAGGAAGTTCTATAAGGTCAGTAGAAAATGAGTGTTATTTTTCAAACACTTGTCACTCACTGAAAAGACTTTGCACTTCACCTACATTTATTGTTAGCATACTGAGGATTCAAATGCTGCCTGCATTTACACATGGAGCTGTAAATGAGTTGCCTGAGATTACCATGAGGCCAGAAAGAAAGTACTTCTTTACCTGGTGCACAGTTAAATTATGGGATTTCTTCCCACAAGATGTAGCGATGGCTGTCAAAAGAGAATTAGACACATTCATGGGATAATACCTCTCCTCCTTCCAGAGGGGAGGGGTTGTGAGCGGGAGCCGGCTCCCGCGTCAGCAGGGGGGCATATCTGACCCCTACATCAGCCTTCTCCCAGCTGCCATGCCAAGCTTTTCAGCCAGCCAGTAGGGCTGACTTGGGGGCGGGGTTTAGCCGCCTTTAAGCGGCCGTGGCAGTGCTGGGGCACCATTCGGGTTCCAGTTTCAGAGGATCTCCCTCCCTCCCTCCCTTTAGGTATTTTTTATGCTTTTGACCTTGCTGTGGACTTTGGTTGATTGCCTTGGTTGCCCAGGGGGCCTGGTAGGAATTTTATCCATTTGGCAAATTGGCACCAGCCTCTTGGTTTTCGCCTACCTCATAGCAAATCGTCACAACTTTAGGATATTGGCGCTTAGGCATTGGAATATGTGTTGTGTGTTGGAGAGCAGGTTGTTTGGGTATTCTGTTAAAGGAATCCGGGGGTCATGGATCCTGTCCAATGCCCTGCTGGTGGCTAGGGCCATGGCACAACCCCTGGTGATGTCAGGGGAAGCTTCCAGTTGTATTTGCATCAACAAGCTCCTCCCACTGGCTGTTAACCCTCAAATGAATCCCCGCTGAGGGGGGTGGAGTCATGTATAGATTGTTCAATCCAATGCCTAAGCCAATACCACTCACATGCTGTAACCAATAAAGCTGTGGCCTTATTTAGCCCATTAACCTAAAATACATGAGTCCTTGTGTCTTATTTATCCCTATGCGGGTGGCGGGTCCTCGACTCACAAAAGGCTACTGGTGATTACTAGCCTCAATGGCTATGTTTTACCTCCACTGTCCGGGGCGCCACCAAAGCCTGCAAGCTGGACATGAGTGCAACATCACTCCATCATCCTGCAATTCCCAGCAACTCATATTCAGAGGCATGGTGCCTCTAACAGTGGAGGTGGAACATAGATATCATGACTAGTAGCTTTCAGTAGCCTTGTCCACTGTGAATTTGTCTAATCCTCTTTAAAGCCATCCAAGTTGGTGGCTCCCACTGCTTCCTGTGGGAGTGAGTTCATTAGTTTAACAGGACAATTACACAAATTCACTGAGAATAAGCCTCTAGTCTGCCTCCATCGCCAGAGGCATTTTGCTTCTGAATTTTCAGGCAGGCAGGGTGTTTTTCTAATCATGTCCGACTTGCAGGTTTTCTACAGGCATCTGCTCAGCCCCTGTTAGAACAGGATGCTGGACTAGATGGGACATTGGTTTCACTCAACATGCCCTTATGTTCCTATGGATGTTTAGCTCATTGACAAAGCCAAAAGACACAGCACGTGGCCATTTCACATATTTTGGTGCCCATATTTTGGTGTCCACCAGGGGTAAGAAATGTGGAGGCCTTCACATTATTTAATTAACTAATTGCTGTTATGATTGTGATTCATTAAATTTCTGTACCATCCTTCATCCGAGGGTCAAAGGGTGGTCTACAATATAAAAACACAAAAATACATAACATGGTAGCAAACAAAAACTACATAGAATATTTGTAAGACTGAATCATGTGTATGTTACTATTATCAATGTTTTGTTCACTAGAACTGGTCTCAATGAGTCTCTGTTGCCATTTCACAGGAGACCAATAGGTTTGACCTGGCTGAGGTCTACGTGTCACCACTCTGATAAGGTAAGAACAACATTTTCTTGTTTTCTTGTTTCCTTCAGCAACTGCCCCCACTTTACTTCTCATAGTCCTTTAATTTTTTTATATTAACTTTCTTCCCAAAGAAGCCCACATGTGTTAGAGTGTGTGAGAGACAGCAACACTGGAATTAAAGCTAAGAAGGGAAAGGGTTCTAGGCAACCTCTCAAAAAGTATGTGTTTGTCTCTTAAGATAGACCTCACCAAAATTAGAATCGTAGAATTGTAGAATTGGAAGGGACCCTGATGGCCATCAAGTAGAACCCCCTGCAATGCATTTGTACTCAAGTTGCATTTACTCAATAATAATAATAATAATAATCTGGTATATAAAGCCTTGTGTACTCCCTTTGAACTGATAACAAAAATGTTCTTGCCAAGATGTTTGCTGTTCACATTCTTGAAAGGATGGGTTGGTTTCATTCCCACTCTTACTCCCTTTAAACTTGAGTAAAAATGAGGGAATGTTTTTGACAGGAAGTTAAAATTATTCCTGGCTAATTGCTGTCCATACAATTTTGGGTCACGCTCAGGAGAATATAGCTGTCTCTATATTTTGAACACTTAAGTTCCTTTCAATCATAGTTAGTGAGACTTTTGCCTAGGCTTCAAAGGCAAAGAAAATAGTATGTTAATTTATTCTATAACAGAGACTTCTGGACAGAGTTTTCAGACTCCAGAGGCTATAGCTGGTGATGAAGCTGTCAGAAATCGCTACACTTTCTCCACCCCCTGAAGGATATATGATGTCTCTGGTAAAATCAAAAACATATTGCTGCCACTGAAACCTTGTTAAGATTGCAAAGAATTCATAGGTATTCTTTTCCCCACAGCAAGTGGTAACTATGAAATTATTTTATTAAAAATAAGTCTGACGATACAAAGCATAATCTAGATTCTGAACTATTTATTTCTTCACTTCACTTATTAAAAAGATTTATACTTTGCCTTTTGATTAAAATTTTCAGAGTGGCTTACAATTTTTCTAAAAACAACACACATTTAAGCCACATTAAAATACACACATAAAAAATAGTGCTATAAGAGTAAAATGCTAAATAGCAAAACCAATGGAAGCAATTAAAAAAAGAAAAAGCATCCCAAAGGATTTCAGAAAAGTGATGCCTCGTCTGATGCCTAAAAGTGCAGTAAACCTCTCTATGGAGGGAATTTTACAACCTTGTTGCCACCATGGAGAACGTCCTGCTCCCACAGCTAGCCTCCATGTGTCAGATAGTGTTAGATGGAGAGGGGCCTCCAAGGAGGTTCTTAATGTATGAGTATATTTGGACAGAAGCAGTTGGTCCTTAAGGTATCCTGCTCTCAGATTGTTTAGCACTGTGCCCTTTCAAACATCAGTTACAATGGTGGCACTCACAAGAGCACTAGGTTTCCCAAGCATGACCAATCAGCTGTTTGTTAGTATGTACAAAGCACTGTGCCTTTGCCTGAAGTGGTTTGATTTCAAACCACACAGGCAAAGAGAAACTGGGTCACCTGAAATCATTGCGACATCAGGTAGATAACAGGTGATCCCTACCTGCTTGATAAAGTTGGCCTGCAATTTAGTGTTTTGAAGGTCAACACACCAGTACTTTAAATTGGTCCCCCAAACCATCTGGGAACCGATGAAGTAAATTCAGTTTTATGTGCACAAGAGAGCTTGTTGCATTCAAGTCTGGCAGCTGCATCATATGGAGCCTTCTCAGATGCACACCCAAGAAGAGTACATTGCAGCAGCTTAATCACAAAGAAGAGGATCACATATTTGACCAGCTGGATATCAAAAGATCAAATATTTGACCAGCTACATAGATACAAGGACACATAGAATCAGAAACATGACACTCTCGGGGTCTTCTCTCCCCAGTCCATTGGTTCAGGGAACACCACAGAACACAGGAGAACTACCTGACTGCAGAACAGAAGATTGGTCCTTTAAGAGACTCTAGATCTCTCAAGCCTTTTGGAGCAAGCGACTCACTGGCAGCTGTCCAAGGTACTGCAGCTACCTAGCTGCCTTTTTTCTGTGGGCTTCTCTGCATGGCCAGAACAAGACAAGATTTGAGCACACACACAGTCTGGACAGTTCTTCCACAAGCTTGGGAAAGTGAAGCCCAGCTGGTCTGGACAGCACCCTTGTAAATTGAGTGTGTGGCTTTGAATGTGCCCCAGGACACTCTTTTTATTGTGCAGGAGTTATTCATATGAAGGGTTGATCTGCTAAATGTAGAAAGTTTGAAGATCATGGTACTAGAAAAAACACGTACATCCGCACTGAATGCAGCATTGCACCCTAATATACAGCTGTATTTAAATCATTTACATCTTTCTTTTTATGGCTATAACAGGGAAATCTGTTCTTTCTCATTTACAATTAGGAACCAGAGCAGATGGCAAAAAGCTCAGTTTAAACTAATACAGGCTTTAAAATAACCACATTTTCTGCATTTTCCAATGTAACAGACATTTAGTTCTCTATAAAAGCAGTTTGTGCTACAGTGAAATGCATTAGCAGATGCATATGGTTTCGTATGACTTTACAAAACCATAAAATTCACTCTCTTTTTCTTCTTGCAGGTTTTCTTAAGCCCATATGCACACACATATCAAGTAAATGGATTCAATGACTGGTGGGTTATGAATATCTGGGATGTTTTGTAAATCTGTTAATACATAAAAGATGTGTAGACTAAAGAAAAGGAAACAGGATTTCAGAATTTTCCCATGGGCGTTATGGACAACGGAACATTGTTGTTTAGTCATTTAGTTGTATCCGACTCTTCAGGACCCCATGGACCAGAGCACACCTGTCTTCCACTGCCTCCAACAGCTTGGTCAAACTCATGTTTGTAGCTTTGAGAACACTGTCCAACCATCTCGTCCTCTGTCATCCCCTGTGCCCAGCATCAGGGTTTTTTCCAGGGGGTCTTCTCTTCTCATGAGGTAGGCAAAATATTGGAGCCTCAGCTTCAGGATCTGTCCTTCCAGTGAGCACTCAGGGCTGATTTCCATAAGAATGGAGAGGTTTGATCTTCTTGCAGCCCGTGGGACTATCAAGGGTCTCCTCCAGCACCATAATTCAAAAGCATCAATTCTTCCGCGATCAGCCTTCTTTATGGTCCAGCTCTCACTTCCATACATCACTACTGGGAACATTAATTTACTCTAATTCTTGGTAATGTAACAAAATATTGAAAGAAAGTTTAGCTGCTGTAGATATAGAACTATTTGGTGAAAATGAAGTATAAAAATAAAGCTTGGAACTTGAGAGCAGTGTGGTCAGGGTAAACTTTACATGGATAGTTTACAGGAAAGGAAATTATGATTCAAATTGCATTATGGAGACATATTGACAGAGCACCCATCCACCAACATGTGTTACAACATAGGGAACTTTATTGTTCCATGTCAGACCAATGGTCCATCTATTTCAGTAATGTCAACACTACTGGCAGAGGCTCTGTATAGTCTCAGACAAGGTGCCACCATTTGCAGATTAAACCTCCATCATTTCCAGATTAATAGTGTTAAATTTAATGTGAAGACCTATTTTAGAAAAAGCGTCTTGGAATGGTATGACATCAGACACAGATATAAGGATGGATGAATTAGTCTGTTTCTGATCCTTGCCAAATTCATTTGTGTTTATTAAGAAGCCCATCTTGTCCCATTTCTACAAATAATATGTGACTTAAAAAAAATCATTTTGAAATACTTAAAGGTAAAGGTAAAGGTACCCCTGCCCGTTTGGGCTAGTCATGTCCGACTCTAGGGTTGTGCGCCCATCTCACTTAAGAGGCCGGGGGCCAGCGCTGTCCGGAGACACTTCTGGGTCATGTGGCCAGTGTGACAAAGCTGCTCTGGCGAGCCAGCACCAGCGCAGCACACGGAAACGCCGTTTACCTTCCTGCTATTAAGCGGTACCTATTTATCTACTTGCACTTAAGAGTGCTTTCGAACTGCTAGGTGGGCAGGAACTGGGACCGAAAGACGGGAGCTCACCCCGCCGCGGGGATTTGAACCACTGACCATGCGATCGGCAAGCCCTAGGCACTGAGGTTTTACCCACAGCGCCACCCGCTTATGTTATCACAAAAAGCCTATTTAAATTTTGATATGTTGTTTGAGCTGAGAACTGTATTGCAAAATTCAAAGAAGTGCAAAATCAAAATGACAGCTGCATTCCAATCCTTGCATTAGTCTAAGAGGTGTGATTTACATCAGTTCACTTAAAAATGCAGACCAGATGAAATTCTCCTACATCCCTATACAAGTAGAGCACCTTTGACACATTAAAACTGATTAGTCTAGGCTATCTTTGCTTCTCTCCCCCAGTTTCATATTTCAGCATAAATCTTATACACCCCAAATTCCCTCCCCTTCCCACCTCCACAATTATTTCTCAATTCACTGGTGAGTACAGGGCAATAATTAAATCTGTTTCTTTGGTAAATGGAAATAGGGCAGGGAGATGAAGCCATTCCCCTATTGGATAGAATTAATTAAGTGCCTAAGTTTACAGATACATGCACATTTATCCAGGGAGACTAAATTGATTTCCTTGTTGCATGAAAAGACAAAGGATGGCATGGAGGATGAATCCACTGATTGCCCAGATTAGCTCGTGTCGAAACGTTTATTGTTATATATTAAAGAGAATTCTTAGATCACAGCTGTTAAGAGAAGGGTCTGACTGCACTAAATCCTGGGGATTTGCATATTTGAGCACAATGTACTCCATATGACAAAAACAAACTTTCTAAGGGAAGTGGCACAGTCATGTTCTTTTAAATGCTAAACTAATAGTTTTGTGAATTCCAAATTCCCAGCCTGAACACACAGCCCAAGAGTAAATGTGTTCCTCTGTGCTACTCAATATATGCATATTTGTAACAAAAGGGAATCTTTGAGCTAGAGGAAAGTCACTCAGTTCAACAGGGTTAAACCTCAAATGTAATCAAGATAAAACCCTACTAAGAAAAGTTAAGTTAAGAAATACAAATGCCAATTATTATCAATATGATGTTTAAATGTTGTATTTAAGATTTGGATTTAAGGGTAATAATAATAATAACAAAATGCAATATCAGAGCATAATTAGGAAAACCATTAGTTGAGGAGGAAGTAAGTCTCAGGCCAAGATGGCCAAGTGGTCTTTATATATTATAGGTAAGATGGATGTTTTGTCAAAAAAATATTTATAAAATTCAATAAAAAAAGAAATGCAAATGCTACACAGATAGACAGCAAATATGTCTGATTACTATAGTATATAGCTGAAGAAGAAGAAGATGAAGAAGAAGGGGGCAGGAATGTGCACACAAGTCCCACACCCAATAGAAGGAGGCATATGGGCGGGTCTTCAGTTCAGTTCATTGGATGATGAAGAGGTGAAGGTTTTTTTAAAAAAAGTCTATTCAACTGAATGTGCTTAGAAACTCTAAGAACATGTCTAGAAACTCTCCCTGTGATCAAAAACACTGGTAAAAAAGGGATCCCACTTGCACTGAAGGTTTCTAATTGTGCTGCATGTGCCTTTCAAATCTTCATGCTAATCTCACCAAAAACGAACATCAGGGCCAGTTTAACTGGTCACATGTCCAGTCCAGTTTGTACCAAATCATTTGAAAAGCTCTCTTTGTCCTTCCAGCTCCTAGTCATTCCAGTCATGCATCCAATATTTCTCTCCCTCTATTTTTGCACGGAAAAACAATTTCGATAAATATCAGCCGACACAGGGAGCCGAATAAAACATCTTACACTGATTCTGTAACACCTATTCTCTAGAGAAATGGCAAAGAGGAGCAAAATATTGCTCAGAGTTGTAACAAAATAAAAGAAGAAAACGAGTTCTGGCTAAGTAGTTAAAGAAAGTTCTAATAAAATTACAGAGCAGTCCTAACCCTTGTTGGGCAGCATCAGGGTGCAATGGAGTGGCATAACCATCAGCACATTTGCAGCCCCACCACCTGTCACTCATACAATCCAGAGGGAAGTGGGGAGAAGGCAACCGCTTGTTGTCTACTTCACCAGGGGCTGATGAAGCAAAGGCAGATTTAAGGGAGCACAGTTGGCTTGATGTCACTGAGCCCTGAGCCTCAGGGGCACCTCAACTATGATTTAGAATGGAGCACAAGAGCACCAAATTTTGGCATTGCTCAAGGCAGCACTGAAATTTGAGACCCCATCACACAAAGCACCACTGAAATTTAGACTCTGGATACTATTAAGTGACAATAGTGGGGCAAGATTGGGCTGGATCCTCTTCCTCCTACCCCCAAAATAGCTTGTTCTGGGGCTTTCCATGGGCTACCACCAGGGAGTATCCCATTGGTGGTACTTCTGCCCAGGAACAAATTCAGTGGGTAGAATGGAGGCCTTTGCTCCAGAAGAGGGATATTGACATCACTCCATAGGCAGAGGCCAGTGGAGCTGAGCTGTTTTGGGCTGGGCAGATACCTCCATTCCATTCAAAACCACCCCCTCTGGTGCATCAGGTTGGAGGTCTGGCTTGCTATTGCAAATATTCGTTGCAGGGCTTAGACATGTTGGCCAGATCAAATGCCTTTAAAATGAGGAAGCTGCACAGTACCTCAGAAGAAAAGAGTAATAGCACTAGTTGACTGCACAATTCACACTTTATTTAAATGTACAAATTTATGCTTGCATTTGCTTTTCTCACTTTTCCAGCAATTTTATCTAGGTCACAGCATCACCAAAGCCCGTCTCAGAGTTTGAAATAATTTGGTGGCTTGAGTAGCCAAACAATGTTAACCACAACATCCTTTGGTTAAAAAACCATCATGCTAACCCTCAATAATCCAATCTAAACTGGAGGCAAGACAGACAGCAACAAGTTAGCATTTTGGAAAGCTTCCTACATCACCTTGCTCATTGTCAGAGGTTCACACCATTGAAAAGCATCAGTAAGCACAAGTTCCATGCAGAAGATCTGTACTGGAGGCTCTTAGTAAAACAGAATACCAGCCTACGCCCTCCTGAGGTGTCCCTGAAGTGGCTTTGCATCTGTGGATCAACAGTCTCTCCTAGCAGAGCCTAATCCAATGAAGTCAGCTGCTGCTGCATTGCAGGGTCTGGACTTGACAACCCTTTGAGTACCTTCCTACTGAACAATTATATGATTCTAAGTCTGGAACATCTCATTTTACGACAATGTAGGGTGAGTATGACATTAGTCACATTCAGAATAGACATATCAGAATCAATGGATTTAAGTCACTTAATGGGTCTCTGCTGAGTACGACTTCCATATACCTTGTGGCTATAACAACAGACCAGCTTTTTTTCTCCCCTGCCCCAACTTTTTTGCTTAACATCTAGCTGGAAGAGTTCAGCTGAAGTTCAGCTGGAACATTCAGAACTGGAAGAGTTCTGAAGAGCCCATGAATCTTCTTCATTGTTTTGTGACATTTGATTGGTACTAATAATGTTATTGCATAAATGTAGATTTTGAAACCATCTCTGCTTGCAGGTTCCATTAAAAGATTCACAAGGAAACATTTAATATCAGTGTATTTTTCTGTGCTGGAGCAAATGCATCCCAGTATACAGTCACTTCTCAGGAGTGAAGGAAAGGTTTGGTTAACTATGAAATGCGCATGTGAGACCTTTGAACAAAGGCTGCACTATATATTTTCTGTAAAAAAAAAAAAAACCATTTGATGTGCAGATTGTTTGACAAGCAATTCTGAAAACATATGGCTGCAGGAGTAAATTAATGCAAGCAAGGTCAATCTTGGCATAATTCTGGTTTGAGAATGTGTATTTTCATACATCTGCAAGAAAATCCTGAAATGAATGAAGTTCAGTTTGCTTGATGATTATGTTTGTAGCACACCACAATCACCCAATATGCAAAGGGCTTCAGCACACCTTGGTTGTCAACAAAATAAAATACAAGCAGCACCGTACGGACTTGCCTTCCTTAATCTGCATAAGAGCTTGGCTGCCTGAATACATTTATTGTCGCATCTAATGTGTTGGGGAGGTGTCATGTCTGTGGGAGACAAAGCTACAGATCCTTGTTTATAACTGGCCCAGGAAACAGGACCATTTCCATTGATTTGTAATGCTTTGTGTCTCTGGCCCAAACAGCATCCAGGCAACCTAGTAGTTTTAGAATGCAATCGGCTGGCAGTTTAAAATTACAGTTCATGGTTCCCTCTACATATCTAGCAACTCTTTTCTCAGCAGTCCAATCCTTCTCAGTGGGAGAGCTAACTTTCCTGCTTAGGATTACCACTACATCTGCTATGTCAAGTCTGGTTGTTATGGTAAGGTACAGGAGTTTTCCAATGGCTGACCTGTAGTGGTTATTGTCTCGCAAGAGATCAGACTCATATTTACTCTTTAGAAAGTCAGTCACCATTGATGCAACTACTTCCTTGGCTTCTTTCAGCCCTAGGCTTTGTCTTCCACAGAGTCGGAGCACATAGCTGGTCTGGATTGACCAAACAACTATGGACTGTGGGTTGTGTGGGCAGAAAGCTATATGATTGATAAAGGACAATTAAAGCTGTTTTAAATTATCTCAAAGTTCCATACAAGAACCAAACACGTTGGGGTGAAATAACACAATTAGAGAGAGAAGGTTTGGTGTATTGTGAAAACAAAGAAATGACAGCTGATACTCTGAGCAAGCCACTACCAAGAGAACCTTCGAGTCAAGATGGGACTTTGGATGGTTCAATAATTGCACATGCAATATTTATATTTGCCTGCAAAGGAGTCTGTGGAATACCCAGCCTCTTATAACCAACATGCTTAAGTCTAATTAATGCGTGACAAGTTTAAGACCATTGAGTAAGCTTTCCTAGAAGGCTTAGCTCCCTTTGGGGCCGACTAGGTAATCAAGGCTTTGTTCCCATCAGTTTACCAGAGAACCTCAGCGTGTGAAGAGATCTGAGCAGGTTGCTGAAGCTCAGACTGCATGGCTCTAACAAGCCTCCCTTGAGTTGGAACTAAGCTATGTTTTACTGTCTCTGCATCTTTTCTGACTGATGTATGGAAAAGCACATGAACCTGACCTTTGAAGAGTTTGTAAGTAAACAAAATTTAACTTACCAAACCTGTGGTCTTCCTTTGCTGGGGATGGAGGGAAGTTTTTGAACTCACAAAGTGAGCTAAGCCTTGCAGGACAGCTTACTCTATGGTCATAACCCCATAATTAATTAATTAGACTTAAGCATGTTGTTTATATGATGCTGGTTTCCCCAGAATTTTAAATGCCACAGTTATGTAAAACAACCTCATTGGTTAGTTGTAGTTAAATTAGGTAAGATAAAATAATAGAACAAGCAAAATGTTACCAATTCAAACATTTTCCTTAAGTGTGTGTTAAGGAGAAGGAGAGACATTTTTTGATTTTTTCCACGCACTTAGAAAATAAGACAAAAAAAAAAAAGCTTCTGGCGGTTAAAAAAACCCCCCACTAAGGAAGATGTATCTGCTTTCTACTTGCTGTGATATTTTTAAAAAAATGATCTTTCATATACAGCCTATTTACTAGTTCAGGACTCTTAACACCTCATTAGTCTTCCAGGTGTAAGCTGCCTCTTACATTTATCCTCAGTAAAATTCAGTACAAAGAATAATAATATCAGATTTCCATATCTACCAATCACAATAATTGAACAGATTTGCTGTGAACAGGCATTTTTAATGTCTCTCTGATGTACATTTTCATTCCAGGTCATTCTGAGGGGATTAGGATTTAAGCCTGTAGAGCAATTTCATACCATTAGTATGAAATTATTAGGACTAAAACACTTTGGACACAATTAGGTGTTCTTTCCTTCCAAGCAGAAATTATTAACTAGAGATCTGAAATGTAGCACCCTTAATGTGATTATATACCGGTAATTTAATATTCACTCTGTGAATCTGTAATGATTTTTCATCAGTTAATGCATAGGAAGCAATAATCAGCTCCTCCTTCTAGTAGAAACTAAGCAGTGAAAGAATCAAGTTATTCAATTTGTACAATTACAACTGTTCCCTCTATCATCTATTGTAGAGAATTCTGAGTATTAGACTTAGATGTAGCATTGCCATTTTCTTCTAAACTGACAAAAAGCACTGAATTGGGTGCGGGGACACTTAAGTCTGCTGCTTAAGTCTGTGGGATAGGGGAGAAATTTGATTCTCATTTAAAGCCAAATTTATCAAATTCACACTTTCAAAACCAATATGGGAACCAAAACACAGCTGTCCTTAAAATTCTGCTCTAATTCAAATTTTGTGATGCAGTTTTCTGTGTTTTCAAAAATGCACATTTTAGGGGGAAATGTGAATAAAAAAAGAAATATAGTAATGAAAATCACATACAAAATACATCAAATTAGGAGAAATTGCTTGCAAAAATGTGTGCTTGTGGGAAAAAGTGTTTAGCAGAAGAAATTCATACTAAAGTGCTCTAGAATTTTCACAAGGATTAAATAATAATAATCCAATTGCTGCAGAAACCTGGAGAACTGAATTTAATCTTGGGAAAATGAGAAACAGAGAGAAATGATACTGACAGATATTTCCACCTCTAACCCCCTTCCATACACACACTTCAACCTCTTACACACATAGGCTTAGTCTGTCACTCATTTTGTTCTGTGTTTTAATGAGTAGCATTTTCCATTCCACAGAGAAGATGGAAAAAGACACCGTGCGGAATCTGTCTCTGGAATCTGCAGAGAACTGAGAAAATAAAAACAACACAGGTGGGATAGTATTTTTTTTTAATCCCTGTCTGTGTCCTACAGTTTACAAAGGAATAGTTCCAACTATAGTTTTCAGAAAGACAGCTCCATAGGGAGGGTAAGATTCTTTCGGCAGAAGGTTTGGTTCCCATGGAGAAAATGTTTCACAGATCTATCAAACAGGGATATTCGTAATCTTAAACTAACATCACCCTTATTCTTATGTGCAATTCAGGCATGGGAGCGCAACCTCGTGGAAGCAGCTCCATGTGCTCTTCTTGAAATTCCAACTTTGCTGATGTTATAACCCATCTTCTCTCACTGCATTTATTGACATGACTAAGACATCTGCAACTAGGTGGCAAGTCTCTCCCTCAAGTGACACTCCCAAATTCAAGTGACCAACACCCCAAGCTCCCAAGACACACATCATACAACAGCCCTCACCCCCTTGCAATGCACCCCACTCCCACATCTGTGTTTTTGGTGGGGGAATGGTAGATTGGTTGGTGACCTTTAGATTATTGTATGTGTGCATGTGCATGTATGTGTTTCGCGAGCTATATTTATCATGCATGCAAATAGGCATGTGTGTTAATTTTCCTTGGCCTGAAATGGCCATCCCTTGATGCAAAATGTGAAGGAAAATGTTGGCAAGTTATCATAGGGTGAATTAGTGAGGGTTGTGCTTATTCTGCCTTTTTTAAAAAAATGCACTCTCAGTCTCTTTTGCTGTCCCCTGTCAGGAGGAAGATGGCAGCCAGCATCATGTAGGAACATTCGTTCTCTACAAGAGAGAAGGGAAGAGAGAACGTAGGCACGGGCAGATCTAGATCTAGCAGCAAAGAAAATCTAATTCTATTTTAGGCTGCATCAACGGAAGTATAATGTCCAGGTCAAGGGAAGTAATAGTACCACTATATTCTGCCTTGGTCAGACCACACCTGGAATACCGTGTTCAGTTCCGGGTGCCACAATTTAAGAAGGATATTAACATGTTGCAACCTGGCAGAAGAGGGCAACCAAGATGATCAAGGGTCTGGAAACCAAGCCTTATGAGGAACAGTTGAGGCTATGTTTAGCTTGGAAAAGAGGAGACTGATACAAGATATAATAGCCACCTTCAAATATCCAAAGGGCTGTCACATGAAGGATAGAGTAAGCTTGTTTTCTTCTGCTCCAGAGGGCAGGACACAAACCAATGGCTTCAAGATACAAGAAAGGAGATGATGACTAAACATCAAGAAGAACTTTCTGACCACAAGAGCTGTTCAACAGTGGAACACTCTCCCTCAGAAGGTGGTGGACTCTCCTTCCTTGGAGGTTTTTAAGCAGGGGTTGGATGTCCATATGTCGTGAATGCTTTAGCTGAGATTCCAACATTGCAGGGAGTTAGACGAAATGACCCCAGGGTCCCTTTCAACTCTACAACTCTGTGATTTTTTTGATTCCATGCTTCTTATAAAATTTGCAAGAAGACTATATTAATAATACAGACACTTCAAATGTATTCGCAACCTGATATTTACAGGAAAATACTCATTTTTATTTCAACATTTATTAAATCCCAAAGGCAAACTGCAAAAGAATAACCAATTTACTCTGAAACTGCTATAGTTCTGTACTGTGCTTTAATCAGTCAGCAGAGAAAGAAAACAGTTAATTAACAAGTGTTATTCCAGGACCTGTGGTAGTATCATTAATAATGTTGATACACAAAGTACTAAATGATACAGAAAGCTATTGATTAGTGATACATAAGTCAATGAAGGAAATCTCTAGATTCACTAGGGCTATTTGCTTTCCCAATACAAAGTGTTCCTAAGTCCATTAAGTGTTGCATAGCAAAATTGCTCTTCTGTAGAAATAAAGGTGACACGAATAGTTTACTTTAATGTGAACAGAGGTGAAGAAGAGTGCAATGAAATCAAAGCAGCTCACATCTGATAAGATGCAAATATTGTTTTCTTCAAGAAGCAACCAAACCAATGGGAATTTAGACTAAAGAGAAGGCTTTTTTTACATAAAGAAGTTTGGATCTCCCTCATTCCGTGCTGCATTGAGAAGCAGAGCTCTAAAAAATGTTATATAATGTATGTAATCCAAGCTATAAGAACTTGGAAACTGGACATTATTTAATTCTTAAAACTGACGTCAGATTAACTACATACTTCCCGGAAGAAGAAGTAGCAGCAATAGCTAGAAGTCAGCTCTTCCCTTCACAGCAACAGAATGAATCATTTAGTAGGGCCAGAGCAACAGCAACCATAAAACATTGCAAAACCAGGCACCATTTTTTTATATTAGTACACTTCACATTTAAAGAGACAGAAAAACTCTCCCACATTGATCACTTGGCTGGTTGTATTCAGTGATACAAAAGGATGTGTGAAGCAGCTCTAAATGAAGCCTGGACTTTGGCCATTGACCCAAGGCATGCTCAGGTGTTTGCCTGAACATGCTAGTGCTGCATCCTTGAACAGGAGGCAAGGGCATACATGCAAGCCAACACCTTTGTGCATGTTGCCCCACCTGCTTTGCCTCCAACTTCAACTGTATTGAATGAAAAAGGTCTGCAATGGGGTTTTCACTTGTTTCTGCTTGAACACAAATAGAACCCTATGTAGGACCCAAATAAAACAGGGGAGCCAACTGTGCAAGACATTCTACTTACGTTCATTCTACTTTAAAAAGTAAATTTCCTCCTCTCTGTCCACAAACTATTATCACTTTCTCATTCATTCATTAATGCATGTACTTAAGGAATTCAGCATTTGAGTCTGACTCACTGCAAAATTATATCCCTGAAGTTCTTGCTGCATGTAATACAGTGTAAGGATACATAACTATATATTACGAAGATACTTCTTGTGATATGCCTGGTACTTACATTGGTTTTATAGACATAGCTTACCAGCACCCCAAGACAAAGACAAAACTCAAAGGCTCAAAGTATTTTGATAGCAAAGAGGTTTAAAGAGACATCCACACACAAAACTTCAGGTCATAGCAGGGTGGGAAAACATAAAAGTCCTGGAGTAGGTAATGAGGTAGATTCAAACACCCTGGTGCTTTGAAACCGCCGTCAGATCGCATGAACACCTTAGCAAAAAAACAACTGTTTGAGATATGAAGCCCAAGGGTGTCATCACTATTGACAGCTCCCAAAATTTCTAGAACAAAGTAAAAAATAATCTGAGAAGAAAATAACATGTCAGTTTCTATGAAGGGCAAGCCAGTGTTTAGCAATGAAATATGAGGCGGTGGAGAGAAACTTTGCAAAGCACAACTGGTCTTGGTGTTCAGCCAGAAAGAAACTGATAAAGAGGCTGAAGGGGGGGGGGGCTTACCACTTCCTGCAATCTTTAAGTCAGATTTCAAATTTATCTGTATGTTTTTAAGAGAGTATATAGACTTTTCACTCTATCGATGTTTACTTGTTTTTAAATGATTAATTTCCCCGCTATGTTTTTAGCTTTATCTGTAAGCTACCTTGAGTTCCTGTCTGGGGAAAAGTGAGTGTAAATCAATATATAATGATAATAATAATCCCCCAATAAAAATAAATATAAAATTACTAAAATGCAATGATATATGCTCTCATCTAACCAATTTGATGCATAAACATCAGTCTGATGTGACAAGTAATAAATGAGTTTATACTAGTGGTCCAAAATGTTTGGACCTACTTCTTCTTCAGAGCTCAAGGAGATTGTAACACACATAGGCGCCAGCTTCTTTGGGTCCAGACAATCCCCCCCATGTTTTTTTTTTAAGGGGCCAGGCCCCCTCAGTGTTCAGAGAACTCCTTGCAATATTGCAAGGAAGACATTGTCAGAACATTGTATCGGACCCCCATAATCATATTGAGAAGTTGACCCCTTGGGTAACACATGATTTGACACTTGGCTGATCTACGTAGATGAGAGGGTAAGCTGACCTGCAATGGCTACAATGCAGAGTAGTGCATAGCTGATAGAAATTTCTACAAAACTGAGAACTTTAGTCTGATGCAATTTTTGGTGGTATTTAAGATGGATTTTATATTTATACACATTTTAGGAGTACTTTATATATATTCTTTGCTCTTACTCAGTTCTGCAAAAGAGGTCTAAGTTGAAGTATGGAAGTTGGGATTTACATACATACGGTGCTTCCCCCCCCCAAAAAAAAAAGTAAGTTTAGGAGAACTCTCCTACTTTCCTACTCAAATTGAAATACTGCCCCTCAATGGGGCCAAACGTAGAGTCACAAAATGTTTAGGCATATGTGTACCCCTGTGTACCCCCAGAAATAAGCACTGCAGATGATAGATAGATGATAGATAGATGATGGATAGATAGATAGATAGATAGATAGATAGATAGATAGATAGATAGATATAGATAGATAGATGATTGACTTATTAGTAGAACTGTGCACCAAAATGCTGTGGAATTATGGAAGTATGGTCACCATGCATATCAGTTTCCAATGCATGTGTGGTGTGTGTGAACCCTCTTACAGCTGTGTAAACGCATTGTACATTTAAAGCACATTCAAAGCAACCCATAACAAACTACAGTGCCCAGAATTCTTTGATGGAGGGGGATGTGCTTTGAATACACTTTATAGGTATAGAGAGTATGCAACCTATCATGAGTTGGAATTTTAAAATCATTAGTACCCTTATCTCTCACCTGCTATAAAAATAGATGAGCATTCCTTCTGAAAATGAAACAAGAGTAAGCTGCAAAATAAATTAGGTAAAACCTCAAGACATGTTATGTTTAATTTTTACATGAATCTGATGAATGTCAATTCAATGGTAAACATGACTTACACAGAAATCACGAAGATGAAGTCAGCGGTGATATAACAGGATTAATGTTTGATATACTGTATTAAAGTCTTTTCTCAGAGTATACTGCTATGAAATAAACATATCAATCTTCCAGTTCCAAACTGCTTTTTCCCCTTCTTCTCTCACATAAATGAGATTTTTTTCTGACCATATGCTAAGTGCAACAGAATGAATGCTTCCAACATAGCGAGCTAGACTCTCAGAAACTCTCCCACCTTTGAGATCTCTACAAATATCTTTTAAAATCACAACCATCCACAACATTAATTAGTAAATTATTTGAAAGTCTACTACATAACTGATCTGCTAGCAAATAGTACTCAATTTTCCACACAACAGTAAGTGTAATTCAAAGTGATTCCCACACACATTCGACAAAAATTCCGCTTTCATTTTTGCCCCAGAGGTAGAAATCCCACAAGCATGTCTCCCTGGGAGCAAATATCTGTACACTGCTGCTCATGTATCAGATTTCCATGTGCACTCATGTATCAGATTTTCATGTGCACAGTGGAACTGCCTCTTCCTCTCCTCTTCCCTCCAATCCCTCCTCCCCCCCCCCCCGCTCTGGGGGCTTGGGATCCTCCAGAGCAGGTTATGGAGTATGCGCAGGGGTAGGAGAGGCGCCAGACGTCCCATTGCACGGGCAGAATTGTTGGATACAACCCCTTGTTATTTGTTATAGGCAACTTTCCATCCTTCCACATTTATGTTGCATAGGCTCTGATTCTAGGTGGATTGAGAGAAGAATTGTGCTAATGGTTATTTTTTAAATTACTATTTTGTGGTTTCTCAGCAAGATGGAAAGGCTGAGAAAGACTGGGAATTTAATGGAATGTCTCAACCCTTTAAGGGACGCGGGTGGTGCTGTGGGTTAAACCACAAAGCCTAGGACTTGCTGATCAGAAGGTCAGCGGTTCGAATCCCCGCAACGGGGTGAGCTCCCGTTGCTCGGTCCCTGCTCCTGCCAACCTAGCAATTCAAAAGCACATCAAAGTGCAAGTAGATAAATAGGTACCTCTCCGGCGGGAAGGTAAACGGCGTTTCCATGTGCTCCTCTGGTTCACCAGAAGCAGCTTAGTCATGCTGGCCACATGACCTGGAAGCTGTACGCCGGCTCCCTTGGCCAATAAAGCGAGATGAGCGCAGCAACCCCAGAGTCAGTCACGACTGGACCTAATGGTCAGGGGTCCCTTTACCTTTACCTCAACCCTTTGCATCAGCCTTTGCCAACCTGTTCCCCCACCCCCTGATGTTTTGCACAGCAACTCCTAGTAGTCCCACCCAACATGGTTGTATTGCCTGCCATTCATAACCTCTGGATGGCAACAGGTATATATATCTCTCTGTAGGCATCTTCACTAATTCATATTTTTCATTTGGCATAATAGTTTGACTATGGCCTCAATCTGGAGGGGAAAACTTTAGTCCCATCTAATACTGCGTGGGCAGTGTTTTTATGAAACAACAATAGAACTAACTGTTCTGAAACACTTGAAGCAATTAATTACTACCATTCAGAACTGTAAATGCATACTTCCTTGTAATTGCTTTTAAATTATTTAATTTGGCCCATACATTATTTATGAGGCATTGCCAATACAAAATCCTTCTGGGGGGGAAATGTTTAAAGAGTCTATGAAATCAGTTTTATAAAAGCACATTATGCATGTAGATGTAGGCAGCATGAACATAGTTCATATACTGCACTTTTATTTTTTAATTTTTTAAAGAAACCCTAAATTAAATTTCTAAAAAGCAGGCATTCATTTGTAAATTTATTAACATTAACCTGTGCATTTTTGCATAATAAGTTCATTCAATTTGTACCTAATAGTGGGAATTTGGGGAAGAAACCCTCAATAAGTGGTCAAGAAGAGAGTGGTGAAGTGGAAAGCTAACTGTGTTAAAAGATCTTACACAAGCTGTCAGTTTGAGTTGGGAAGCTTCTAAGTTAGACAAGCGCATGGGATTGTCTCTCCCATGGCAGCGTACAGGCCTGCATACCAATCCCTGGAACATTAAAAACACACACCCTTTGCTCGGTTCTGTTTGAGATGACATTTGTGTCCAGGACATGGGGGGGGGGGAGAGAGAAAAATTGACTTAAACTAATGTACTCCGTGAATCTGCAAATCTTGTTATAGATTTTCAGCTATCAAATAACTTTTCACAATACATGACTGGCAGATCTGTATTTTGAGCTAGAAAATTGTTAACTTTTTAGCATCTCTAGAACCAACTGGCAGTAGATCAAATCATTATCTCTCCAAAACTCTGAAACAACAAGCACACTTCCACACCTCATCCTGTGTTCCTGAAACAATAAGCACTCTCCAGTTGGACCAAGGGTCCCACCAACAGCCAGGTCATCACCAGATACTGAAAGGAACGCAATGTACAAGTAGATCAACCTCCTCAGTAGGACCGAGGAGTGGAGTTGAGGCAATAGCATCAGCATTGCTGTTGAGTTTTCTCCCCAATGAACCTTCTCTACCATAAGCATCAGATCTCAGCTATACCATCTGCCTGCAATAGAGGGGGAAGGTCCCAGTGCTGTTGTGTACAAAAGCACTCGGCATTTTAAGCACCAAAGTATCACACAAGCCACGCTTTGTCAAACTCTATTGTTAACAATCCATTTTTGTGTCATGGTGCGAGTACCATGTGGTGCCATATAAACAGACTCAGACCCTGAGCCAGATTGGTCTTGTAGTCCCCCAAGTTTGTCTGTCCAAGTTTTGAGAAGCTTGATGCTGATTCTCAAAATGCTCTGTTTGCCTGACTGCAGATCACCTGGTTCTCAACTAGCAACGCCAATTGTCTTATGTGAATTAAACTTCAGCTTTCTCACCTACACCCATGCCATAACTGACCTCAGATGTTAGTTCAGGACCTTCACTGTTGTCCTGGGCTCTGATAAATGGACAGATAAAGTTGAGTATTGCCCGCATACTGGGGACAACACATCCCAAATCCCCCAGCTGTCTCACCCAAGAATTTAATGTAACCAGATCAACCAGAGCCAACTCAGTTGCAAATCCTTCCTAAAGAGTCTTGCCATGCCCCTTAGTGAGGCATCAAATACCACCAGCACCAAGTGAGCACAATGTGCTTCTCAAATTGGTCACAGTGGCCCAGTGGTTTTTCCTCTAACTTAGCTATAGGCTAAGATGTAAACAGTCCCTCACCAAAGAGAATACAGTGGATGACACTGTACACATACATGGCAGTGGAAAACTAAGAATATGAGCTAATAATAAATAACGTGAACTTTGCCTATGGTACATTCTTAGTGGAGAGAATGCCATTTGATGCTTCCAAGGTAACAGAGCTCACAGTCCCTTCGTTCTGTTCAGCATCAGACAATTCTGATATGTATAGTTTTTGAAAGACACAAGACTGCAGTTTATCAGATGGTTATGGAGTTAGGGGCTTGGCCACTGTGATACGAAGCATGAATCTGTGCTATCAAAAGGATGGATTGCCATATATGACAACCTTGGCATGAATTTAATGGTGGGAATCATAAGCAGGCGCTCCTCATCATAAACAGATAATCCTGCTGAATTTTTCACACTGACAGTTGAATCCATTGTGTGTTTTCTAGAAACACACAGCAGCATGTGTGCATTTCCAGTGCTATCAGTTCAATAATCCTGCATTTGTTTTCCTAATCCAAATAAATTATGTTGCAATGCTTGATGGTAAATTAACTTCTATGCACTAAAGGGTATTTTCTCTCTCTTCTGTATCAATTTGAATATTGCCACAAAGAAAGAATACATAGTTTTCCCTTTATACCAATCATCATAAATCATATATGGGTGATTATTAAAATCGACCATTGTAAGAGTGCAAAATAAAACTGGACTAAATGGAAGGTAAGTCATCAGCAGCCAGGCTGGAACTGTGGACAGTATCTAAGCAGGTAGGTAGCTGAGTTGGTCTGACGCAGTCAAAAAAAAATATAAATAAATAAATATTCAGTAGCACCTTAGAGACCAGCTAGGTTTGTTCTGGAAGTGTGCATGCACACAAGAGCTTATACCCAAAACAAACTTTGTTGGTCTCTATGGTGCTACTGGACAATTTTATATTTTTTATTTTTATTTCGAGTATCTAAGCAGTTCTGCTAGGACAAGGAATTTTAGCTGTGCAATGGAACTTCCCCATCCTTTTCTCTCCTTGTGCATACCTTCCAACATTCCTCAGGTGAAAATATTGACATTTCTCACTCCCCCACCCTCAACTTGCCCTTCCTTGACCCCCCCATGTTTGTCCCCTACCACCTGCAGAGCATTTTCTATCAGAAGAAGGGCAAGTTCTGTCACCACTATACCAACGGGACACAGCACACACACCTTCCACTTTCCTGAGAATCCTTATTTTATTTTACTTTATTACTTGGTAGATTTACAAAAAGGGGAAAAGTACACACATATAAATAAATGTTAGAAAGGCACAAGATCAGACACAGACAGCCAAAACATTAAAATAATAATAATAATAATAATAATAATAATAATAATAATAATAATAATTGGGACTCCTTGTGCTCTGCTCTGTTCCCCCTTTCTTCCCTCCCAGGGTGGCCCTGCCCTCTGTCTGCCCCTCAGAGCCAGCATATCACATGAGGCTGAGCCTTGGTGGCTTCAGTCTCTCCTCCTTACCTGCTCTCCAGCAGTCACTACAAGCTGCCCAAGGGAAGAAGCTGGAAGAAACAGCCACGGAGAGGCCATGGGATCCTCTCTTGCAGGCACAGTTACCACCACCACCACCACTGCTTGTGACAAGTGCTGGCTCATTCTCTTCCCCAACTTCAGCAACAGAGGCACTTGCAGGGGAAATAGGGACATCCCGGGGAAGGTGGCTCATCAGGAGTGAACTTTGGTCTTTCCAATTTCAGCAGCACCTTGTGTGAGGACAAAATTTAGTCCATTCTGCTCTATTCATTATGCCATAGCTGTGATGCACCATGGCACCACCTAGGCTTGCCGCCCAATGTGGAGGAACTGGTCACACTAAATTCACCCCCTGCTTGGCAGGGGGTTGGACTCGATGGCCCTTGTGGTCTCTTCCAACTCTATGATTCTATGATTCTATGATTCTATGATTCTATTCTATGATTCTATGACCAGTGTGGTGTAGTGGTTAAGAGCGGTAGTCTCGTAATCTGGGGAACCCGGTTCACGTCTCCACTCCTCCACATGCAGCTGCTGGGTGACCTTGGGCCAGTCACGCTTCTCTGAAGTCTCTCAGCCCCACTCACCTCACAGAGTGTTTGTTGTGGGGGAGGAAGGGAAAGGAGAATGTTAGCCGCTTTGAGACTCCTTAAAGGGAGTGAAAGGCGGGATATCAAATCCAAACTCCTCTTCTTCTTCTCTGGTTTCATAAATCTACCTTTGGGCATTCTCAGTGTCTGACTACAGACTGCTGCATGGCATGCACACCTTTTTGGCCCTTAAGCCTGATCACGCTGGCACAGCACGTTCTCAATGCACCGGGATGGTACCCCTCACGAGGTACCACCTCACAGAAGTTCTTTGAATATGCAGCTTCTCTCGGGGTTTGTCCTTGGGATGTTGGGGCCCACTTACTTAGTGTCAAGGCACCTGCAAGCAACTCCCTCGGCCAGTTGTCCAGGAACGTACAAAGACAAGGAAAAGTTCCTTACCATCCACTTTTTATTTGGTATTTACAGAGACAGACTTTGGAACACAGCCTCTTGGACAATGGCATTGTCCTGAGTGACTCTCTACCCCTCTTCTTTCCCACTTCCTCATTTGTCATCAGCATCATCTCCTCTACAGGTGCTGCTACATGCCCTCTGTCTTCAAGTTCTTTGCTTTCCGGCTTCTGGGAGGGGGCGGGGTCTGGAGTCTTTTGAAAGACACTGTATCCATCAGCTGTTGTCCCCCTGGTGCTTCCTCTTTCTCCTCCTCCTCTCCCACTATTTCCCAACTGTTCACCTCATCTGCCTCTGAGCTGTGACCGCCCTCAAACCCCTGTTGTAATTCTGAACTGTCTTCCTCTTCTCTGGGAGGGTCAGGCTGGGGAGGTGTTCTCCACCATTCTTCCTCTGCCCAGTCCCTGACACTTAGGATATAGGCAGTGACATTCATGGCAGAATGAGCTCTGCCAACCTTTCAGATCCAGGCCACTAGTAGAAGGGAGTCCTCAGCTTATCAAGGATACATCTACCCTCATCTGGTTAATCACTGCTTGATCTACTTTAAAACTTTCAGTTCTCTTAAATGCTTGTGCTGCAGTAGCTGATAATAAACTTGACAGAATACCCACATGCCTATGTGACTAAATATAAATAGGGCCATGGTATGTGGTTTAATCCATAAAATAGTCAGTATTTTGGCACTTCAGCAATCCATTTTCATTGGGAACTAATTTGCAGAAACAACATGTATCTATGAGCTGTGTATATAATTTTTTTTTCAGATCCAATTGTTTGTTAAACAGCTCGCTGACTGATGTTTAGTTAGATGAATTAGCAATTTAATAAGTAAAGTCGTAATGGTTTTTGAACAAATGGGCCGCACAGCTTTTGATCCATTTTCTTAAAACAGGATGAATGACAGAATGCATTTGTTTTACAAAACAGGAGCTCTTGGCTAGTGATCCCAACCACATTTATTTGTGTGAGAAGTCCATGACAGGATAGATGAATGAACCACTTGACTTCCAGTCTATGTCACTTTTGTATAACAAGCAATAATCCAAGTTCTGGGAAACATTTTCATTGGTTATACAGATAGGAATAATTACCCTTGTAAAGAAGAAGAAGAAGAGTTTGGATTTGATATCCTGCTTTATCACTACCCGAAGGAGTCTCAAAGCGGCTAACATTTTCCTTTCCCTTCCTCCCCCACAACAAACACTCTGTGAGGTGAGGGGGGCTGAGAGACTTCAGAGAAGTGTGACTGGCCCAAGGTCACCCAGCAGCTGCATGTGGAAGAGCAGGGACGCGAACCCAGTTCACCAGATTATGAGTCCACCGCTCTTAACCACTACTCCTTTTCTCCCCTTTCTGTTTCTTTTTTCCTGCTTTTATATCCAGATCATAGAATCTTAGAACCATAGAACTGCAGAGTTGGAAGAGACTACAAGAGTCATTTGGTTCAACCCCCTGCAATGCAAGAATCTTTTGCCCAAAGTGGGACTCAAACCCAGAGCCCTGAGATTAAGAGTCTCATGCTCTACCAACAGGGCTATCACAAATCTTCCTTTTTAAAAAAATATATTTGTTTCTCCTTGTGATACACTTTGACATTGATCCATAACTATCATATTTCTGTCAGGTAATATGTATAATGTACAATATGTCATGATGGAAGACAGACAAATTAGCATGTTTCTGGACTACCTGAGTTTCACACATGCAGTCATAAATCTGTTGCATCCTGTTTCCGTGGTAAGCTGCAGATTTATTTTAAAAAAAGAAATTCAGATAAAAATTTCTGATTTAAGTATTATTTAAATACATATTTATCACACTTCCTATCAAAGTACATGACAGCACTGGAGCTGGCCTGGCACCTTTCTGCCCACTGAATGACCTGTTTAGGGGCTTTTTGCAGGATGACACAGATTGAGTTTGGCAGGACTGAGGAGAGGGACACCTTGTCCTAATCCAATGCCCCCTGCAGTCCAGTGCAAATCACACTTATCTTAGAGCCAGCCTCATGGAATAGGATTTACTTCTAAGTAGACATGGTTAGATTTGTACTGTTGTTCTGGGAGGTGTGGATTCAGTTCGTATTGGAATTTCTCAAGTGTTCCTGGCCCAATACAGCCAGCATCACTTAGAGCAGGTTCATAAAATATCATAGGAGCCAATTCCAGAGGGCTTGGGCAACCGCAATAATATAATTGTGGGGGCTGGCACCCACAAAATCAATGAGAAAAGCCAACAGGCGGCAGCACTGCCTCCGAGAGAGAAATAGTTCAGCTCCACCCTCCACAGCCAGCCAGCAAGGCATACTTTTCTGCGAGGAGGAGCTTGGACACAGAGGCAGTGACGGTGCCCCTCCCCACAGAAAAGGGTGCCTCCCTGGCTGGCTGCAGAGAGGAGTAGGAAGAAGAGGTGCTGACCTAAGCAACATGGACATGTGACATCACACACACACACACACACCTGCATGTCACACGTGCTACATACAGCTGTGGGCGTGTGATGTTGCATGTCCATGCTGTGGTGGTGGGCACCGACAATTCTGAGGGCGAGCTGGCACTCCTGTATGATATACCCCCCATGTCAAGACAACCAAAAGTGCTTACACATGATGACATATGTGTAAGGGCACATCGTCAGAAGTCCCTTAGTACTTTACCAAAGAATCATAGAATTGTAGCATTGGAAGGGACCAAAAGGGTTATATAGTCTAACCCATGCAATGTAGGAATCATAGCTAAATGATCACTGGCGGATGTCCACCCAACCTCTGTTAAAAAACCTCCATCGCCGGCTCCTCATCCTTCCCTGCCTGCCTGCCCCCAGGGGTCACCCAGCCCCAGAGCCCAGCCTGGCCTTGCTGCATCTCCAGAAGAGGCCGACAACCGCAGAGTAGAGGGCCCCAGGTAGGGCCTACCACACACCAGGTAGAGGGCCCCGTCTGCCTTCTTTACACTCCTGAGGGTGCATTCCTGAGGTTGGGCTGCCCTTCCGCCAGGCTACACTTCGGCCAGCCAGCACTTACTTGCTCATCGCTCAGTGTGCCAAACACTCCAAATGGCAGTGGGAGTCACCCAGGCCCACAGTAAGCAAGTGTGGATGGAGGGAGGTGGAAATGGGGCAACCCCAATGTAGTCTGGCCTGGTGCTCCTCTCTGTGGGCATCTGGGAGGATTCACCCAACAAAGGCAGTGTTGGCTGGCCAGGCTCCCCCATGCACAGGTGGGCAGGCGGTGCAGCTTGGCTCTGGTGGTGGGGAGTCACTCTGCTGACATTGGTGACTTGCCTGCCCTGGGCACCGGCAACCCATGCTATGCCACTGACCCATAGGATCAATATATGAGGACCAGTACCTCATTTTTCACACCCAAAAAAGCACTGCCTAAATGTTGCAGTTTCTGGGTGGTACTGCATTTTCATTGCATTTCTATTTAGGGATGCATGGACTCCAAGAAAAATGTTGTAGTCTTTTCAAACTCTTTTTTATCTCCTTCAGCTTATCAAATGACTTTTCTGAACTGGAACCTCCACAGTTGCTTTAGCATTTTGCTTTAGGCACAATCAAACAGTAGCAATATGTGCTGCTTGGTTCAGCTTATAAGAAATGCTACAAAGGGAGACTTTCCTGCCATTTTTTCCTATCCTTAGTAGATAACCGTTAGAAAGAGTTTTAAGACCTGGTCTTCAGTGGGCTGCCTTTGTGTCCTTCTGTGTCTTGAGACCAACAAATTGGAAATGATTGCTAGAATCAAGCCATGTAATTAGACAGCATAACATCTAATATACTCCTTTTGTCAGTGCGCCAGAGAGAAATTTTCTGTAAATGACACATTACACCATAAAAAACCCACTTTCAACAGGCCTGTTAATGATGATAAATAAAGAACTTGTGGAAAATCAAGCAATTAATCCATTGGAAGCTTTCCACTGGAGTCACTAATAAGGCATCAGGAAATGCAAACACATACATAAACAAACCCTTTGTGAATAAACTGTTTTAGATTATTACAGGGGGTTTTTTGGGAATAAGCACCCCTAACCTCAGCAGTAATGTCTTTTATGCCATTAAAATAAATCAAATTATTCATTTAAGAAAGATGATGTGCAAAGCAAGTTCTTTTTATTAGAAAGTATTAGTTACACAGATGTATAATTTTATTTTGTGGACAAATCAGATAAGGCAGCTACATTATGTTTTTGTTTATTAACCATCAAATAATGCATTACAGGCATAATGCACTGCTGGTAATAAATGCTGAAATTTAGAATGTAGGAGGATATTATTGAGTAATTCAAACTGAGGCTATGTTAAGTAGGACACTCTGTGAAATAAAGAACAGAAGGTCCTGGCATGATAGTAGGCATAATATTGGATCCATTAGCACGGTAAATGTCCTTTGGGGGTTTGGCAGTCTGTCACTTTGGCAGGTGCAATCATTATTTAACAAAATGTCCCAACATTTCTTACATTTCCCAGATCTGTGTTTTGCACATGCACTCCCTTTCTACAGAGTTGTCCATTAACTGCCATAGTGCATGATTTCAGCATAATGCTAAGTTCCAGACTGTACGGAGCTGAGAGTCTGCACGAAATTGTTGGAAGACGATGGGCCAAAAGTGAAGATACTAGTGGAACTAAAGGATCTGCAGGGAGAGATGGAGGGAGATGGAGATATGGAGGGAGAAAATTGCAAGTGTTTAATGAATTGTGGTGGGGGTAATGGTGGGGGTTATATGTATTTACTGTAAAGTGGGTAATGTCCTGGTTGAAATGTCATTTCCTCATATAAGGAACATCCACAAGTATAAGAAAGATGATAACTTGCCATTATGTAATCTGTCATTTCCCCAGCCAGAAGGTTGAAAGGAAAAGAGAGAGAAGTGGTCATAAATAAGTTCAAACCCAATACAAATATGTTTGACTGGTTTAGACCTGGTAGGTGTATGGATTCTTTACTTTCTTTACTTTAATCTGTTTCTTCCTGTTTTAGCCAAGTAATATGGATCTATCATAGATGCGATGCTAAGATCTTTGGAGAAGGGCCTGGGGAAGGTTGACTGATGTTTTTGAATTCTGCATACACTACTATGTTTGTATTTTGTATGTTTTTTTGTGTTTGATCTGAAACTCAATAAATATTAGAGAAAGAGAGAGAGATTGGAAAAGAGTGCCACAAATGTCTATGCTTTAAGACAGACCTATGAGCTTCTATATGTTGGTGGACTCCAACAGCTTTCACCCCAAGACAACATGGCCAATGGTCAGGTATGATGAGAGTTGGAATCCAGAAACATTTGGAGGCTCATAGGCCCCTCATCCCTGTTCTAATACATTTACAGCCCAATCTTTTAATGACTATCCTCACATTAAACATCATATCAAATAAGAACATTCACAGGAAACATCCACTAAAGCCAGCTAAAAGATAACAAATACTTCTAAAAGCCCATTAGAAAAGGAAAAAATCCAGGAATTGTGCAAAAAACACCCATTAAGGCAACTGGGCTTAGAGAGAGTTCCAGAGTTGAAGTACTACCACACATACAAAAAGTGTGTGCTACTACTCTTTCTTTCCTGCCCAAATTTGACAAATATACGGCTTCATTGGCTATGCAAAAGCTTTTGACTGTGTCAACCACAGCAAACTATGGCAAGTTCTTAAAGAAATGGTGCCTCATCACCTCATCTGTCTCCTGAGAAATCTCTATGTGGGACAAGAAGCTACAGCTAGAACTGGATATGGAACAACTGATTGGTTCAAAATTGGGAAAGGAGTACGGCAAGGCTGTATATTGTCTCCCTGTTTATTTAACATATACAGAGTTCATCATGTGAAAGGCTGGGCTGGATGAATCCCAAGCCGGAATTAAGATTTCAAGAAGAAATATGAACAACCTCAGATATGCAGATGACACAACTTTGATGGCAGAAAGTGAGGCGGAATTAAAGAACCTTTTAATGATGGTGAAAGAGGAGAGCGCAAAATATGGTCTGAAGCTCAACATCAAAAAAACGAAGATCTTGGCCACTGGGCCCATCTCCTCCTGGCAAATAGAAGGAGAAGAGAAGGAGGCAGTGGGAGATTTTACTTTCTTGGGCTCCATGATCACTGCAGATGGTGACAGCAGTCACAAAATTAAAAGACGCCTGCTTCTTGGGAGAAAAGCAATGCCAAACCTAGACAGCATTTTAAAAAGCAGTGACATCACCTTGCCAACAAAGGTCTGTATAGTTAAAGCTATGGTTTTCCCAGTAGTGATGTATGCAAGTGAGAGCTGGACCATAAAAAAGGCTGTTTGCCGAAGAATTGATGCTTTTGAATTATGGTGCTGGAGGAGACTCTTGAGAGTCCCATAGACTGCAAGAAGATCAAACCTCTCCATTCTGAAGGAAATCTGCCCTGAGTGCTCACTGGAAGGACACAGCATGAAGCTGAGGCTCCAATACTTTTGCCACCTCATGAGAAGAGAAGACTCCCTGGAAAAGACCCTGATGTAGGGAAAGATGGAGGGCACAAGGAGAAGGGGATGACAGAGGACGAGATGGTTGGACAGTGTTTTCGAAGCTACCAGCATGAGTTTGACCAAACTGCAAGAGGCAGTGGAAGACAGAAGTGCCTGGTGTGCTCTGGTTCATGGGGTCCCAAAGAGTCGGACACGACTAAATGACTAAACAACAACAGGCTTGTCTCAAGCCATACTGCTAATTAATGAGTCACACCTGGCACTCTCCAATGTTCCAGAAATACCAATAAATATATTGCTACTGTTATCTGAATTTCACATCAGCTCCTGAGTGTTTTGGACATCCTGGACATTGGAAACTGCCTTATACCAGGTCAGAAATATAAAATGGAAGTCAGCCTTAATTACTGAGTCCCAACTAGCATTCTCAAAATCTCTGGAGATGCAAATAAACTCTGCCATAAATATGGCATATGTTGTTTAAAGTTTCCTTCACTATGCTTCTGTAAAGTCCTTCCCACTCTCTATTGCCTCTCTTGCAACCTGATCCAATGAGTCTCACCTTATTTAAACTGGATCTTTTTTAGACATATACCGTATGCAAGACACCCCCCGAGCCTTTTAATAAGCAAAAAATTGGGTTGTTCCAGCATTGTTAGATATAAGATCTGTAAGTGGGGAAAGACTTTCCTTACACTGCTGCACCTAAAGCTCATTGGACTCCCAAACCACAATCCTAATCTAGTTGGATTTTACAAGTGACACTGAAATTCAGTGGAATTTACTGCCATGGAAATGTAGAAGGCGTTACTATTTTTCAAACAGCCCTTTCTATTTTTCCCTATTCCCAATTTTCCATCAATATAATACCTAAAAATTCAAACCTTGTTTCACAGAGACACCCTCATCAAGGGCATATATTGTATTCTCAGAAGTTTGAAGTTCTTTTTTTCCTGAGCATTTAAGTAGGCAGAAAGAAATATTTCTCTGAGATGAATAAGTGAACAGGGAGCCAACTCAGAAAATAATGAATTATCAACCATATAGATTTGTCACTGCAGTAAGGAATAATGGATGCTGCATGCACAATTACAAGTACGTATGAGAGACTGAAAAACCAGCCTGCTTCTTGTTAATTTCATATTTGCAGATTTATTAGGGAGGTAAAGATTTATTCAAGTAAATCCTTCTAATGACACAGACACTAGACATAAAAAAAATACAGTCGGGAGATAGTAACCATGACAGACACAAAGAGAAACTGGAACAAAGCTTTGTGCAAGAGGAACAGAAGTAGCGAGGGGAAGAATACACACACACACACACACACACACACACACACACACACACAATGCATTGTGCTATACATCATACAAAAAATGAACAAATGCCTTTCCTTTAGGAAAGCTCAATTTACATGTTGAAAAACAAATTCTCCCTGCATCATTAAACCTTAGCAAAGTGGATGCATAGTTTGGGATAAATTCTGTTTACTCCATTTCACACACAATTCTACCTCCCCCCCTCTCTCCCCCCCCCTCCTCTGCCCCAAGCCATTGTTTGAAACAATCCTGGGATAGATGAAAAGGCTGAATGGTTACAGTATAAGCACTTGAGAGCTTAACTGATTTCAGTGGGAAAGATTCAAGCACTTGCTGCAGTCTCTTGGGACTTAATGACTGCCTCACTTTGACTGAATTATGCCCAACATTACAATACAGCATCTTTCCCTGTTTGCGACTGAAGCCTGCATAGGAGCTACTGCCGACTCGCTGCAGGAATGCTACTGAGTACCTGAAGTGCTGAACAAAGATGGGTTGCAGAACATGGAAAGCAGCCAATAACGAGAAGCGGGGAGTGTTAATCCTATATCAAAATGTGAAATACTTAACTTTGGGAGCTAAAAGAAAGATAAAGGTCACATCTATACCAGTTTAGCTCTCAAGGAGTCACAATTCTCTAAACTTTTAACACATTACAGTTTTCAGGATTGCTTGGGAGAAGCCATGTGCTTTAAGTGTATCATGTGGGTGGTGTTTAAACCAGAGTTCCTGTAACCTAGAGTGTTGTCCCAGCACTGATACTGAAGGGTACTGTACCACCACAGGGCAATGCACATTTAAGGTTGTGTTTCACCGCAGAATATCAGCTCTCAATTGCCCTATTTCTGAGGGGTCCACTCTGATGAAGTCGGTAGGTTTCCTGTTACTTCTGAGGATGGAGCAGTAAAATGAAGGCAGGAAGCTGAAAGGCTGAGTACCTAGGGAAGAATTGTGGGAGTGAGGTGGAAGGTGGACATGAACTCTACTGCTGGCACAGGTCTAGAGATACTTTGAGTTTCCTAAAGCTCATCTCAATTTCACGCTGAAAATAACTGGGTTTTTCAGGGGGGTGGAATGGGAGAATGGGAGATATTAGAAGGGCACTTGTTGCTCCTCAAATGCATTCATAGCCTATGCTGATACACTTATTAAAAGGGGATGGGAATGGAAGTGTGTTTTGGGGCTGGGAGTTACTCTTCTGTGAGCGGAAAATAGCAATTTTGATCAAATTTTTATCTGAGCTGGATAAGTGTGTGAGGGCTTCAAGCACTCACCTTTGAGGCTACAAAGTTCATTTCCAAGCTGGGATTTGATGAACGTCAATGGGATCTCTACATGGAAATAACCCCCTGGGTTCACCCCTAATTGCCTGCATGCCTGCCAAGTTTTGTAACTGCGAGTGCTCAAGAGCTTTACCCTGGCACTGGGTAAGAAATATTTGGCTGTTTCCCAAGTTGGTCGAAGGAGAGGGTTTTTGTTTGATGTCTCAGGGCTCCTCTTCTGATGCAAAAGTGCCTGAGCCTAGGTCCTGTGTTCCATGGCATAGTCACCTGAACACAGCAAAAAAAATAAAATAAAAAAAATTAGGCATGCCCAATGGAAGTCAAGGACAAGACCAGACTTGAACTCTGATGACAGAGGATGGGGAAGACTGTGGGGTAGCAGCCATGTGTGGAAATAACCCCAGAAATGCCTGCCTCCCACAGGAGTGAGACCCCAAGACATCCTCATCATTTCAAGGTGGGAACACTGACCCTGCACCTTGGAAACCTCCTTGGTGTAGGAAGGCACTATGCTGTACAATCCAACAGGCAGAAAAGTAGAAGGCTTCCAAGCCCCCAAAGGGCCAACAGCTTCTGTCACAGGGGTTGGAGCTAGAATAACCCTTTAGCTACAGAACGATTAAAAGCCAGCTGTTGCTATTGCGATTTCTAGCTTGCTGTTCTGAGTGCCCTGGCTTGTATCCAAATCTTACCCCCTGTGGCAGAGCTTCATGCTGTGGCACCGGGGGGTGGAGAGAAGGGCTGGAGCGTGTCCGGGGGTGTGGCACACCACCTGTGGGGGCAGGGCACCCAGTGCAGGCAGGGGGGCAGCCGCTATGGCACCCCACCAGAATTGCATTGCAGTGGGCGGGGCGCTCCCCCTGCACTCCTCTTCCCCCGCCAGTGCTTACCCCTTCCTTGACTTTCATATGTGTCATCTAACTACACAGAGGGGTAATCATTTGTTGACTACAACCACACAATGAGTTGAAAAGGGATATGGAGAAAATGCATATGAAACAAACTCCCTGATTCTCTTTGTATCAGATTTTTTTTCTTTTTTCTTTTTGCCTTTAAAGAGCATTTTGCACCATGTCCAAAGCTTGCAAAGTGCTTCAGGTGTGACCTGTCCTTTCATAAGCCCATATCACGTCCAAAGTAGCTAGCATCCATATTTGTGAAAGAGACTTTTGAATAATGAGATTTTCCTGTGTTGGAGGATATCAATCATTTGTTGTGAGTCAACCCTGAGTATAAGAAAAATATTCCTATTTGTCTAAAGAAAAAAAGAAGCATTGTACCTCTCTCACCCCAAAATGTGCATGACTCACTTGAGAGCGCTAGATTTCCTACTGATATTGACCTTGAAATGCATCAACTCTCATTTCACCATGCTCTAGCCATTTCAGCTCTCAAATAAAAGACATCTTAGTATTAAAGGCCTCAAGAAACAAAATGTATTAACTAGATCACTTTAATGCTGCCTTAGTAAAGTTGTAACCTCTGTGATCCCCATTATAGAAGAGAATGTATTCTACTTGCTCTTGAATGTACATGGTCAAAACACTTATATCTCAACTATTTCTGTGCTATTGAATTGCTACATTACTTGCTGTGTGTTAGGAAAACAGCTTACTTTGTTAAGTCTGACATGCTTTGAGTATGAATGCAAACATTCTACAGGGCAATACTCTTTACGTCATTCTTGCATAAGGCAGTGCATCTTGTGCTTTCTTAGACTAAGCAAAGAAAAATTGTATCAGGAAAGTTGTCCCCCAAGAAGGGCTTTCATTTCATATCTGTATCAAATGTGTTTACAATGTTACAACAATTCACTTTCTCGGTATTATTCTTCCTTTAAAATCAAGGCTGGGAGACCTGTAGACCTCCAGATGTTGCAGTCCTCCACAACTTCAACCAGCATGGCAAATGGCTAGGGATATTGGGAGTTGTAGACCAACAATATCTGGAGAAGTACAGGTTTCTCATTCCTATTCTGGTAGTTCCAAATTACTAAAGCTACAATCCTGTACCCATATAACTGGGAGTAACCCCAACCAAACTCAATGGGACTTACATCTGAGCAGAAATGTATGGGATAGTGCTTTATAAAGGTAAAGGGGCCCCTGACCATTAGGTCCAGTCGCAGACGACTCTGGGGTTGTGGCACTCATCTCGCTTTATTGGCCGAGGAAGCCGGCATACAGCTTCCGTGGCACGTTGCCAGCATGACTAAGTTGCTTCTGGCGAACCAGAGCAGCGCACAGAAACGCCATTCACCTTCCCGCCACAGCTGTACCTATTTATCTATTTGCACTTTGAGGTGCTTTTGAACTGCTAGGTTGGCAGGAGCTGGGACCGAGCAAGGGGAGTTCACCCCGTTGCAGGGATTTGAACCGCTGACCTTCTGATCAGCAAGCCCTAGGCTCTGTGGTTTAACCCACAGCGCCACCCGTGCTTTATAGTAGTTCTAAATTACTCCGTTCCTTGTTTTTGATCAACACTTAACTTCCCTTCCTGTGAAGTTAACCCATGAATCCAGACTATAGAGTCTGTAGTATTCTTTCAATAGTTATATAAGCAAGACAGGACTGTCTCACGCAAAAGTTATGGTGAATTTGTTATTGTATCTCACATCTGTATAAATGTATTTATTTATTACATTTATATTCCCTCTTTCTTCCAAAGAGCTTAGGATGGCTTCTTCCCCTCCTTATTTTCTCCCCACAACAACCCTGTGAGGCAGTGTAGGCTGACAGATACTTATTGGCCCAAGGTTCAGCACTCCAGCCATTTCAACACATTGGCTCCTTAATTAAACTGCCCACTTACATAACAAATGACACAAGAAGGATTTAGATAAGTACATAATTTAAAGTTAGGAAACTGACCTGTACAAAAAACAGCTTAAATTCTAAGTTTCTAAAATAATTTGATGCAATTTGATGCAATCCAGCCAAAAGATGTGGGACGCGGGTGGCGCTGTGGGTAAAACCTCAGCGCCTAGGACTTGCCGATCGCATGGTCGGCGGTTCGAATCCCCACGGCGGGGTGCACTCCCATCGTTCGGTCCCAGCGCCTGCCAACCTAGCAAATTGAAAGCACCCCCAGGTGCAAGTAAATAGGGACCGCTTACCAGCGGGAAGGTAAACGGCATTCCGTGAGCTGCGCTGGCTCGCCACATGCAGCTTGTCATGGTGCCCACGAAACCCAAAAGTGTCTGTGGACAGCGCTGGCTCCCGGCCTATAGAGTGAGATGAGCACACAACCCTAGAGTCTGGCAAGACTGGCCCGTATGGGCAGGGGTACCTTTACCCTTTACCTTAGCCAAAAGATAAATATCTTTGAGTCCCGTTAATTTCAGTTAGAGTCTCCTGTTAAAATATATCAAAGTTCTAAGACCTTAATTATAACAGGGTTGAATTTTACACCAGAGCTCTGGAACACTAGAATTCACTGATATACGATGAAGCTGATTGATGAAAGATTCAGGACAGACAAAATAAAGTTATTCTTTGCATAGCGTATAGTTAAACTATGGATTCCGCTCCCACAGGAGGTACCCCCTACTTAGATTGCATATCAGCTTTTTGTGCAGATAGTGGGTAATAGGTTGTTAAAATATCTGTGGGATAAAACTTATATTTTAGAACATTCTTTTGGGTCTCATTTGTCAACTTTCCCTGCCTCCATAGACCAACATGTTTTTTAAAAGGCTTAATATTTTCATTGGCTCCTATGCTCCAGTGAAGATGACAGACTTTGTGGGAGGAAAATCTTAACGCTTTAAGAAAGCAGACTGAATTCTGCAGAGAGATGAATTCTACATCACTCCAAGTTCCCCTGTTTATTTTTTGTCAATGGCATTTTAAAAAAAGTTTGTGGTGACATAGTTGTTAAATAAACACATGCCTCTCTCCTCCAATAGGAATTGGTTGTGTTACCATTTAAAATCCAATGCACAGAACCTTTAATCCTTCATGTATCACTATGTGTAAGAGTCTGCATGTCAACAAGATTTATCTCTTAATACACACTTAGACAATAGGTGTTCTTTTGATTAATCTTGTGGCTAATTGTGTACTGAATGTACAGCAGCAAATTCCATCCAATTATTTTCTCAAGGATAATGACTAAATATACAGTACTTACAGATAACTGCACCTTTTAAATAATGCCTCAGCTTAAGCTCATAAATAATAGTTTACTCTGGTAATGGCACTGAAATCTATGGTGCTGATATACTGATCCTCTTAGTCAACAGAGAATTCTGTGCCGGCTGCTACACACAGTGTTCTTTTCCACTGAACACACAATTGCTTCATTGATTGACAGTACTTGTCATCTGTTGGGACACAGGGAGTGGAATGCTCAGCTTTCATCCATTCAAACAGGTGATGAACAAAGCTACAACATCAGTCATCTGCTTGGGCAGTGTACATATGATGCAAGAGTACAACCTTACTGCCACGTGATGCGAGCTTTTTCTCCTGTATACCTTTCTGCATGCACAAAGGAAAATCAAGAAGGAGAAGACATGTGCAGAAATGTGACACATTGTAACTTATTGTTCAGAAATTACCAAAGATCTGAGGTAAGAAGCTACCCTTTAAAACCTCATATGAAGGAGAAGAACTTAAGAATAGTTCAAATGGTCCATGTGATCAAGCATCCTACTTCCCACCGTCAAAGCCCACAAGCAGGACAGGAAGGCAATAGCTATCCCCTGATTATATACTCTCCAGCAACAGGTACTTTTACCCATTTTACATCTGATGAAATTGTTTTGTAGTATTTAGAATCTGTATAGATGATTTTATCATTTTAGAGTTTGTTAAATTGATTTTAATCAATCTTAGAGCTTGCGCTTCTATGTTTTATTCTGTTTAATATGTAAACCACTTCAATGGCTTTAAGTTAGGAAGAGGTTTAAACATTTGTTTATTATTCTTATGATTATGAAGATCCTGAAAAAATATCCAAGGGTGATTTGGATTTTTCTTTGAAAGAAAACCACAGATACAAATAAAAGGAAAAACTTTGGGTCCATGTGCATCACTAGAATTTACTATAATATGAAAGGGCAAAAGAAATAATCAAGAGGTCTTATTTGCTTCCCCATCAGTTTTATAGCACTTTACTATTTCTTAATCTCTTTCCCTGCTATTGGTCATATTATTGCCTTTCATCAAACATATATACCAACAAGAAATCATTTTTTGTATTTATGAATAACTGCCTGCAAGAAAATGTCTTTCTATATTCTGCTATATTCCTGAGCTGCCTTGTGGGACACCTTTGGGAGAAAAAAGGTTAAGGAGTAAACCCTACACAAATCCAGAGTAGAATCCACAGTGGATGGTCCCTTGCACCTCCTTCTGGCAACTCCTGCAACCAACATGGTGCCAAATGTATTGCTCTGCTTTCCTTTGGACCACATCATTGACACCAAGAGGGGGTTCTTGCCATCTGGGCAGCCCAGGACCTCCATATCCATTGCCCAGACTTGCGCCCCAGAGAGGACTCTACACAACTTGACTTCATCCCCAGAGATGCACTTCATTTTCTCTTGAGACAGATGGATGCCAACAGCAGCAATCTGAGCTCAAGTTATAACCTTAAGCAAAGCAATGAGAAACTCTTGAGAGGAAAGAATGAAGAACCCAGTGGATTATGTACCTATCAGACCTTTGTTACAAATATACATTCCCAGGAAATGAGTTCGCCATACAGCAGCATTCAAGCTATCAAAACATCAACAGAAGAGAGAGTGAATGAAATATTCAATGGCTTTCCTCAATAAGAAAGGTAATAAAGAAAGCTATTGCTGGCAGCCACCCATTTGAAAAGGTAATATGGCTGTTTGCAAGCTGAGCAGTGCTTTTTTCTCCCTTCATTGAGCAAAGTTCCCTGCCGTTGAGTAACTGAACTTAATTTCTCAACGTCAACATCTCTGCTAATCCCATACCCGCTTTCAAAGCCAGCTCTGTTTAGCTTTACGTACTGAATGTTTTACTTTCAAAGCAATAGGTGAAACAGGAAGATTTCTCTCATGCTTCTCTACCTCAAAAGGGAAAATTACAAAATGACTATTCTGCTACTTATTTAAGTGGGAAATTGGCCTTTTATGTTCATCAATCCAACTTGCATACATAAAGCAGGAGTGAATGGTATGTTTTCAAACTGCTTTACTTTTACCTTTGCTCTATACACAAGTTCCAAGACTTTTTAAAAAATACACTCACTGATCCCCTTGACTCCTGCAATCTTCTTTTTTATCTCTGCCTACTAGTAATTTTGCCTCAGCAAATCTGTTAAACTTGGTCATTTTAAGTGATCCTCAATGAGACACTGACTATTCCCCCCATTTATTTTATTTATGTCCTTATTACGGTTGTATCCAGTGCTGGGTTGCCTTTTCAGAAATCGCTTTCACTCATAAAACTTTGGCCTCAAATTGTTGCTGCCAGACCTCTTCACTTAAACCCTCTGTCTTCTCAGCCATTCTTGAGAATCACTGGCTAAAATGTGGTGCCCCAATTTATGCTAACAGAACCCTCTTGCATGAAGCAAATTCACCACTAGAAATACCAGCATCTCCATGACAAGGCACCCTTAACAAACAACAGTTCCTAGAATTATTTGGGAGAAGCCATGACTGTTTCAAGTGGCATAGTGCTTTAAATGTATGGTGTGAATATGGCCTTAGAGAGTTCATGAGAGAGGCAATATATGAACCAGGAACTTCCTGATTCATAGCTCTGTTCTATGATACACCATCTCATAACAACAATGCACCAATTTAGGCAAAACTATGTAGTGCAATGGTCTCTAGACACAAAGATTATTCTTCAAACATCTTTATCCATCACAGAGTAGGCAGTCAATATACCCCAAGAACCACCTCCCCCCACATAAACTAAACCCATTCATCACCTCAGGCCCTTCTCTGCAAGCCCCCATGGAAGGAGTGATGACATTGAGGCCTTTTCAATGGTGGCTCCCCACTTATGGAATTATCTCCTCAAGGAGGCACATCTGGAATCATCACTATCTTCGTTTAGGTGTCAGGCAAAAACATTTCTTTCTACTGAGGCTTTCAGCATTTAATTTAGAGAGCTTTAGGTATTTGTGGTCTCTTTTCAGTGGGTGGACTGTGTTAGATGTAAATTTTTTTTTCCATTTTGTTTTGGTTTTATACTGGTTTTAATCTTTGTAGTATTTTGTAAGTTGCTTTGGGTTACGTTTTGTTAGAAGAAAGACTAATAACTGCAATAAACGATCATAGTCAAGGTTGGGGATGATCTATAAAAAGGTTCACTTGGGCTCCAGACCTTGTCAGCTTGGAGCTGTTCAAGGTCCCACGCTGTTGCTCTGGTCCAACACTACCTGCTCTTCTGATTGAGTGGTTGATTTAGAACTGCTGCTATCTTGCACCTCTCTTCCATATTGGAAGGTCCAACTCATGATCCACTTAGAAGAGATTGATTAGATTAGGAATGATGAACCTGTGGGCCTGCAGATGTTCTTGGACTTCAGTTCCCATCATCCCTGCTCAACTGGCCATGCCAGTTGGAGTTGATGGGCATCTCAGACAACATTGGGAGAGTCTCACATTCTATATCTCTGGATTAATTGATCCAGAATATGTAATATGATGATGCATCAAGATCCCACCATGAACATGGTAACAATATGAAAGGCACATTACAAAACCTCTAACTATAGCGCTAGCAGAACCATAAGTTTAGGGTTAGTGGAATGTTCAGTGTAAAATGTTCATCTTAAGGAAATGGATTCTAAATCCAAATTAATTTTAGTTTATCGTAACAAATTCTTTCCAGTTTCACACCTGAAGCAGATGGAAGGCGACTGCATCAGTAAATCAGTCCCTTCAAATTACTGTGGTTTATGAAGCTCATCTGCATTTTAATCAGACATAAAGGGTTTATTCTTGGAAAACCTCAAGAATGCCAGTTTTTGCCACCTGGAAATACATGGGAGAATTCATAGTAAATCAAATAAAATATGTTGCACATTTTAATTTTGCATATATTTCTCTCTTGAGACTACAGTGTTACATAGTTACAGGTATCAATATTTTTTACTAGCAATGATATATTAGAATTCAGATAAGAAGCTGATTTTTTGCCATAAGCCCATTTAATTGGCGATTTAGGACTTTTTCAACAGTGCTACAAAAGTGCAATAATTTTAAAAATCCAAATGTAGTTGTGACACCTTCAAACAACTTCTATAATCTGAGTGTGGGTCAACCAGTTCCCATTTAGAGAGAGAACTGATGTATTCCAATTAGGATTCCCTTTATTATTATGTTATGGTTTATTATTATTGGGTCATAAATGCAGCAAAGAAATGCAAAAAAGTTGCATTTATAATAGTTTAGTTTCAATCAGCTCAGTCAAATTAAATGAGTGAATTCATGGGTATCCATCATGTGCTATGAAAATCCCCTTGTAAGTGCACAGAATTCCTTGTGCTTTTGGAGGGAAGAAGAATTTCATCAATCAACCAATTTAAACTCAGAAAAGAAAATAGTAGGAGTAGCTAACATGAAATGCCATACTGTGGTTCCCATTAGCGCCAGTCAGCATGACTAATGGCAAGGGATGATGAGCGTTTTCCACCAACACCTGAAGGACAGCACATTGGCTAGCTTGCATTACAGACTCTGATCCAGATGCTCAAGTGCCCAGCTCCCAAAACTAACTATTCCACTTATCCTTTTCTTCAGTTTTATTTGTTGCTTCAAACAGTTCCTTACAACCATACACTCTTCACAACCATATTTCAGATCTCTTTCCATCATATGACTGCATCATCATCAACTTTTCCACTTTGCTGCTCAGGTCACAAGGAATCAGTTGGATAACTTCATTCTCTTTCCACCCATCTGACAAATAATTTCCCAAAGATGAAAAAATGTGTGTACTTGCCTATAATATTTTTTTCCAAAGCTACCATACTCCTTGACCACATGCATTTAGTTTTCATAATATGTCACTTTTTTAATACTTTAGTTTACTGTTATTTCATTTAATTATCACAACATACCCTAATTGTTCGTGTTGGCTGGTGTTTATTTAATATCTTACTTTTTTGCTCTTGCTGTTTTCAACCATGGTGGTAGAGCTGAAACTCCATACCAGTATTGCATTTAGGATTCCAAGCCTCCACGGTTTTCTTGAAGTCTGGAGAGAAAGAAAAAATCATAATATATACCTCTTCAACTTATTACCACTAGTACTATTTCATTTACTATGAGTTGGATCCAACACTGCCCGTCTACGATCAATATGAGTTCACTGCAGACTTTCATGAATGAAAGTAGGGTGGGGACCATTTTTAGCCTAGCAAACTCCCACATTGTTTCACAGCATCCTCCAACCCTCTAGAGCAGCTGGGCCAGCCCTATCATTAAGCAGAGATGGATGCAGCAAAGTGATGAGAAGCGCCAGCTTAGGAACCCCCAAGGGGAAGAAGGCTCAGAGCCGGTGGATTGGTTGTGGGACTACAATGAGTGGTTAGAGGCAGAAGATTGGGAGGAGGATGTGTCAGAAGCTGAAGAAGCAACAGGGTTTAGTGAGCAGGAAGAGACTGTGGAGGCGCACAGTTCTGACTCAAGGCAGAATAGGGGGATCAAGGGGCTGAGTAGAAGCAGGTTGCTGAAGACACCAGGGAATCCCCCTCTCCTCCTGTGACCAGCTCCCATCCCCCCCGGTCTCCCAGAACACAGAGACAAATAAAAAGGACATAACAAAGAGAGACAAGACAAAGGAGCCTTAGGCTGCTGGTGAATAATAATAAAAATAAACATAATAAATAAACCTTTATTGTCACTACACCACCTGTGTGCAGTGAAATTAAACGCCCCCCCCCCACATACACTCAGTCATGTTCACGCTCTGTGTGCTTGTCAAAAGTCAGTTACACCACTTTTTATTTTCCATTCAGCAGCCCAATAGCCCACAGATAAAAACGGTTCTTTAACCTGTTGGTGTGGCTGACTATACTTCTGTATCTCCTGCCCGAAGGTAGGAGATTAAAGAAGTGCTGGCCAGGGTGTGAGTCGTCCCTAAGAATTTTCCTCGCTCTCCTGAAGCAGCGGTCATCTAGCGAACTCTGAGGACAGCCCATAATGTCATGTGCTGTATTTGCCACCCTCTGTAGGGACTTCCTGTCTATGGGTCAAACCAGCATACCACACTGTTATACAGTATGAAAGGACACTTTCTATTGTGGCCCTGTAGAAGGAGATCATCAATTTTTGTTTGATATTATTCTTTCACAGGGCCCTGAAGAAATGGAGTCTCTGTTGGGCCTTCCTAACCACCTGGGTTGTATTGATTTTCCAAGTGAGGTCTTCACTAAGGTAAACTCCCAGAAATTTAAAGGAAGAGACTCTCTCCACACACACACCCCTGATATACAACGGGGCTAGTTCCTCTCTCTACCTCCGAAAGTCCAACACCATCTCCTTTGTCTTGCTGATATTTAGGTTCACGTTGTTCTCTAGGCGCCATGTGGAGACTTTTTGAACCTCCTCCCTATAGGCTGATTCATCTCCACCTGTAATTAGATCCATTATGGTGATATCATCTGCAAATGTAATGATTGTGGTGGATGGATCAGATGAAATGCAGTCATATGTATACAACGAGTACAGGTAGGGACTCAGCACACATCCCTGAAGGAACTGGGGGAGGAGCCTTAGAAAGCAGTAGGAAGAGGGGAGGGAACTTCAGTCCTTGCAACTGAACTGCCTCATTGGGGCAAGACCTACTGGGAAGAGTTGCTGTGATCACTAGGCCTGCACTGTTTGGGTTTCTTTGAATAAAGAGTTAACTTCACTGACACTGAGTATTTTATTGATGACTTACTCTACGTTGTCAATCCGGCACTTTCTTGAAATATTCAGTAACATCATTATGAATTTTAGTGAAGGAAGTGAAATGGGCTAATAGAATAAAGTTAGCACTGACAGTGTGACACAACTCACAGCGGGCATCTTGTCCATCAGTATAGGAAAATGACCACACCTCCAGGTATGTTAAAGCATGGGGAACTAGGCAGCATTGAGCAGCAGAATGGCCTGACTCAATAATTGTTGTTTGCCCTCCTGCTTCATTATGGAACCTTTTATAGCTGCTTAATTCAGGTACTTAGTTGTGAATGCTGCTAATCGAAGTAATCATGGAAAATTAGAGCTTTTTCACAAGGCAAGAACAACGTCTGCATTTATAGTCACATAAAATAGCAATAATTTCATTATGTGCTTTGTCACTTTCACCCTCATATAGTTCTTTCTACCCTTCTATATGCTGTATGCATAGGGATGGGGGAGAGACTTTGTGGATGCCATAAGCATTTGCTGAAGGTTTGCTTGACACACAATCCAACCATCTGCCATGCTGCAAGTGTTGACATGTCCCCAGCTGTCACTGGAAACCTGACTCCAATCTTGAGGATTGTTAAAGCATGTGAAGAAGAAAAGCATTCTTATTGCTTGACAGTGACCTTTTGGTAAGAAACTCAGTGAAGTTCAAGCCTAGCTAGATAGACAGACAGATGGATATTATGGCCATTACATGATTGCAAGGATGATTGCAAGGGCAACTAGCGGAGGCTGTTGAGCAGAAATGACTCACCACACCACTTTATCACAGAAGATTCCATAAACCAAAATAAACTACACTTTTCTCCACAATCAGGGAGATTGCTTGGTGTGGTGAGATGTTTGCATGCAGTAGCTTGCAACTAAAGGTAAAGGGACCCCTGACCATTAGGTCCAGTAGCGGACCACTCTGGGGTTGCGGCGCTCATCTCGCTTTATTGACCGAGGGAGCCGGCGTACAGCTTCTGGGTCATGTGGCCAGCATGACTAAGCCGCTTCTGGTGAACCAGAGCAGAGCACGGAAATGCCATTTACCTTCCCACCGGAGCGGTACCTATTTATCTACTTGCGCTTTGACGTGCTTTCAAATTGCTAGGTTGGCAGGAGCAGGGACCGAGCAACAGGAGCTCACCCCGTCGCAGGGATTCAAACCGCCGACCTTCTGATCAGCAAGTCCTCGGCTCTGTGGTTTAACCCACAGCGCCACCCACGTCCCATAGCTTGCAACTAGGCGTGGGCAAATATGGCAATTTTGGTTTCTAGGTTTCTCTTCCCGCCCCCCATCTCCACATTTCCACTTCAGTCTGCACAAATAATATATAATGCAACTGTTAATGAAATCAGTGACCATTTGGAGGCCGATTGCCAACCACCTGTTTAAAAAATGTATGGACATATTGACTAATTATTAACATTGCCCAGTCAACATTTCCTCAACTTAGAAAACAACAACCACTGAATAAATATTCATGTCATCAATGTAAAAAGAGAGAGAAAAAGTCACTAATTATGCATATGCATCTGTGCTGAAGAAATACTCAACACTGCCAAGAGACTTCAAATTGTGGATCCGTTTGGGATCTGAATAGCCTTGCATTGCAAATAATAATTTCAGAGAGAGTTGTAGTTCTTTCTTTGCTTTTAATATCATGTATGTCCAGGAAAACAAATGTTACACTTTTATTTTTAAGCAAACAGAAATGCATCATGAGGAAAACAAATTATATTTGTGCCAGATATTTAGATTCCTTCCTTCTTGCATAAATTGTTCAAATTGTACATTTTCTTAATGTTCCTGATTCAATTTCCCAGTAATGTGAAAGATTCCTTGGTAGCCAGTTACTGTTCTTTCTGACCTTTCACAAGATAGGTAGTAGCAAAGAAATTTGATAGTTTGGGATGTAAATACAAGGATGGACAAAGCAGGAAAGCACTGCTGGGTTAGAAGCACCCTGAGGGGCAGTAAGAAACTACTCTTTTGCTTTTGGGGATTTGAGGCAAGATCAGTCCTTTGCTGCATATTGTAGAAGTAATTTTTGTCCCAATGTGCCCTGCTTGAATATTTCCAACACGCATATTACAAAGACACTTTGGGGTAAATAAATGCATATAGAAAGTGGAACACAATAATGCCAGCAGCCACCACCTCCAACTCCTGTTTAGGCTCTCCACACATGATTGGGAACACTGCTTTTTATTAGTGAAGCAACCCAAACTTGTAACTGGTCAGTCTCAAGGACGAATCTGATGTCCAGATGAATACAAAGCTTTGGTGTCTCTCTAGTGAACTGAAATATTCTTGTAATTCTAACCAAGTTTGATTATGAATTAATTCATTGTTTGTACACATTCATGTTGAGCATGCATCTTTGTTCATATTCAGATATTGATTGCTGCCGACTCTTGACTGAGGTATTAATTGGCATGATTTCTTCACCACAAGACACCAGGGAGGATTACAACAACATAATACACAATTATAAAAACCGATAAAACCATTACAATTATGAAACAAGAAAAGTCATTTCACTTGGAGCAGGACAGTATTCAGCAAAAGAGGTGAGTCCCACAAAACGAAATACTGTACAGTAGCTGTCAAAGGTCAATGTAAAGACGTGTGCCTTCATAATATGGTGAAAGGTAAACAATAAAGCACATAGGAAAAGCTAGACACATCTCTGTGGGGAGGGTGCTCCACAATTTAGGAGGTGCCACAGATAAAGCTCTCTCCTGGGCTGCCATGTTGCACACGTCTGAGGGTCATGGAACTATCAAGAGAGCCCCCTCAGTAGATCATAGCATCTGAGAAGGTTAACTGGAATGAAAGCAGTCTTTCAAACATTTTGGACCCAAGTCATTTAGGCCTTCAAAATACTAAACCAGACCCACCAGGTGTCCCTATTTTCCAGGGACATCCCTGATTTAGAGAAGGTGTCCCAGTTTCTGATTTAATCCCAGAATGCCCTGCTTTTCCTTAGAAAAATGGGGGGGGAAATTAAGGATGACATATTTTTGGATAATACTTTTTGTTTAAATCTTCAATAAAAATTATACAAAAAAGAAAAAGGTAGCCCCACACAGAGCACATTGCAGTAGTCCAATCAGAAACTCACCATAGCATGGAGTACAGTGGCCAGGTCATCACTGTCCAGGGACCACAGCTGGTGACCCAGCCATAGCTGGGAATGGGCACTCAGCCTCTGAGACTACCTGAGCCTCCAAAGACCATGCTTGATTCAGGAACACCTCTGAGCTACAAATCTGTTTCTTCCAGAACACTGTCAAGCTAAATACCATTCCTGTTCTCAAAAGCTGCTCCAACTGTTTTTACAAGCCTCCTCACAACTTGCACAAGTGGAAGAATAAAATAAACAAACTGGTGGTGTAATGAATTTTGGCAGGGAGAAATCTCTCTGGTTCACTGTGAAATCCTCACCTGTGTACCTGCACTATACCCTTATAGTATAAACTGAAAATGTATCCGACAGGGGAAGATTCAGCTGGTAAGTTTATAGATATATTGGAAAGAGCAGGTAGGAGGTGCTTTGTCTAAAAAGAAATATGTTTTCACTCATTCCTCTTGCAAAAAAAATCAATGCCGCTCACACCTGACATTTCCTACTCTTCTATTCAGGCACAAGTAACTCTGAGCCCATATTTATTTATTCAACTGTTAGAATGCTTTTGCACTTATTGTTGGCATCCATCTGCCTCAAGAGACAATGGAGTGTGCCTCATGGAGTGAAGTCAAACTGCTGGAAAATCAGAGCACTTGCTGTGGCTGCAGAGACTGGTAACTTGTAACTGCTGGCTCCCATATTCTTTTTGCTGCGTTAGCTGCACCAAAGTGACCTTTCCAGGATACAAGCCTGGTACAGTGGTAGCTCGGGTTACAGACGCTTCAGGTTACAGACTCCGCTAACCCAGAAATAGTACCTTGGGTTAAGAACTTTGCTTCAGGATGAGAAGAGAAATTGCCTGGTGGCGGCGTGGCGACAGCGGGAGGCCCCATTAACTAAAGTGGTCCTCAGGTTAAGAACAGTTTCAGGTTAAGAACAGACCTCCAGAACGAATTAAGTTCTTGACCTGAGGTCCTGCTGTATAGAGGTCCTGGGTTGTCCAGACAATATGACCTCTCTCTCAGCCTCACTGATGTGGTCCAAAGGAAAGCACGCTTGGTTGCAGAGTTGCCAGAAGGAGATGTACAAGTTGCCATTCAGCCATCTTAGGGACTTTATTCCAGATTTGTGTAGTATTTACTCCTTAGTCAGGGGGAGAGACTCCATTCTGGGCTTCATGCATTTCAGCTGCAACCAGCAAAGCAGTTGTCCATGATTACCAGATAGGGAACAAACTCTACTATTTACCTGCAGCAAGCAGATGTTTTGTGTGTGTTTCTGAAACCCAGCAGGCTAGGATTTACTAGATGTGCACATTGGCCCAAATTACAAAGTGAATAGGGGTGATTCAGGTGAGGTTTTCAAAAGTCAAAGTCAGATTGCATTGTTATCAAGGTTTATCAAGTTATTTCATGGAATCCTTAAAGTCCTGAGGACCTCTGTAAACTTGGGTATCCACACAAAATGTGTTGGCATTTAAAATAAAGCAACCACTCCGTTGTTGCTGCTGCTGTTGCTTTATTGCTATTGTGTTTGTGGTTGCTGTTGAAGTAAAACCAAGGTAACTAGGAAAGTTACCCTGAACTCAAGAGGAGTGGAGAGAACCTTGATTTAATGACTAATAGGTCTAGGTTTAATCACATTGAATTATTTTCCTAGGCCACAATTAAAGTGATTTGTAATAACTAGTAGTCTTTTGTTTTCAAATGGTTGCGTTTTTCTGCAAGTTCTGCCTGGGAATGCAAGGTGTTCCAAAGAGCAGTGGACTACTGACATTCATCCCAACTGCTTTCCGATTCTTAACAAATAAAATCAATACTACAGTCAAATTGTCTTCATTCTACTGGCTCCCCCACCCTTTCCTTAGCCTTCCTCAGTTTGCATTTGTTTGGTTACTAGTTTGGCTACCAGTTCGCAAACTTTTAGGAGAGCTCAGTTCAAAGCAGCAGCAACAAGAATTTCCTTATATATGTATTTGCAACATTTGGAAGTAGCTTGGTCTGTTTAGGATCTACTCTGTATGATTCCAATTCTGTCCATCCTATGCATTTCCAATTTTCAAACTGATAGTTGTAGGCTGGAAGCATAGGAGAGGAAACATGATTTCTATTTTTGATGGTAAAGCCTGGGCATGCAGGAGAACCACAGCCCCTCTCATTTTGAGGTTGCATCTCCCCAGAAGGGGCAACTTTGTCTGTAAATTTCACCCAGTTTATAGCCAAAAATCAAAAAGTCAGAGAAAGTTTCTCTTGATTTTTTAAAAAAATCATATTTAAGGGTGCCCCATACAAAAACTTCTGGATTGATCTGATTCACACCTCAATGACAAACTGAATCTGAAAGACACAGGGTGGATCCAAATTAGATTGAGTTCATACTACAGTGATACCTCAGGTTAAGTACTTAATTCGTTCTGGAAATCCGTACTTAACCTGAAAGTGTTCTTAACCTGAAGCACCACTTTAGCTAATGGTGCCTCCCACTGCTGCTGCACCACCGGAGCCCAATTTCTGTTCTCATCCTGAAGCAAAGTTCTTAACCTGAAGCACTATTTCTGGGTTAGCGGAGTCTGTAACCTGAAGCGTATGTAACCTGAGGTACCACTGTATAAGAAGTTGAAATGTTTGGGTCCAGACTTTTTATTATTATGCATTTTCTATTAGACTTATCTGTCAGACTGATACATCTCATCATTCTCTGGTCAAAGTGTCCCATTCATGAGCCTGGTGCTGATCCTTTCAAAGCAGATATGTTATGTTATCCCATCTTCTTTTTTTCATTCAAATGACCAAAGAGTTAAACTTATACATCTTAAGTGTGCACTTAATTATATGTCATTTTACTTTCCGCATGAAGCCTACTTCCTTGAAGTTCAAAAACATCTTAGTCCAATTAAAAGGTATAATTTCACTAGCTCTGTGCCTGCATTCTGTGGAACCAACATGACTACAAAGACTGTGACCTAAATTTATCCTGCAGCAATATGTAAATTTTATAATTCATATGGATGAGCTTGGGGAAAATAAAGCCAACATTAATAACTTGAGAGGGAGTCACACAGATGGGCCATGGATGTGTTTATGCTTTGAATATGTGATTTCCACTTTGGACTGTTTCTGTCTTTCGTTGTCTCCAGCTGGGTTAGCCACAACACTTTAAAAAAGAATACACACATATGGATTGAGTTCTCTCCCCTTCCCTCCCTGCTCTCTCACACTTGCTCACCTCAAAAAGCACATCCCATGAAATTATAATCTGAGCCATCCTCAGATTAATCAGTCTTTAAAAACATCTGATATGACACAAACCTCACCAAAGTAAGCAGATGCAACTGTTTACCAATTAGCGTTAGGATTGACTCTGTCTTTATTTTTAGTAAAGAAAGAAAAAGGTTATCTACTGGGCAAGTCACTTGAGATTTTGAACGAATGAAGGAAAATATTCTGATGCACTGTAGTAAGAGTGATGCTTTAATAAGATCTACAAGCAGAAAACAAATTCCTTCTTTGTATGTTGCCATGCTTTCTTAGTATTAATGTCCTGGGGAGTAAGGCAGCACTGTAAATATTATACATAAGCGTGATGTATCATTTATTTATTTATGCACAGTGCTGTAAATTTTATTCATTTCTTAGTTCAGATGGCCATTAAACTATGGCAATAGCCATATTTTTAAGCAAATGTTCTTGTGTCTGTTGCTTATAGCTCTGCTCTGTGTGTGTTTGTGTGACGTTTTCCTCCAATGTTATTTAAAACATTACTGCTTTTTTAATCATTGGGCACCCATGGGATTCCTCCTCAAGATTAGACCCCAAGGGAAGCTCTTCTAAGGAAAGTGGAATGTCTCTACCCTTTTCTTCTTGCATCCACATTCCCAGGTCCAACATTGCCTGGGCCAACAGGACTAGTACAGTCAAACTGAAAAGCTGCCGATAAAGTTAGATAAAAACAAATGAATGCACATGGGAGAAGAGCTGTGTTAGTCTATTGCAGACAAAAGCAAATGGTCTTAAAGGACTCTGTGGGTACTCTCTCTCTCTCTCTCTCTCTCTCTCTCACACACACACACACACACACACACACACACACACACACACACAAATGCCAATTTATTAGAATCATTATTACTTCCACCCTCTGCATTGTTTCCTGGAGGTAAGCTCGATTGAACTTCTTTCTGGTTGCATGGATTCAACTTGTAAAACATATTGAGCGTTTACAAAAGATCATGAGCCATGCAAAATACAATATTGCCAAAAAAAGGTACCGTTTAAACTGCAAGCAATCTTGTAAAAACATTGTGCCATTTAAACTGCCTGCATGAAGTACTAGCCCCATCAAAAAGAAGTATCAAGCTTCTGTTTGATTGTTTCCCCAATCTCTGATTTACTCTATATCAACAAACTTGAGAGCCTTATTATCACTTCATTCACTTGACAGAACAAGGAGGATCTCGCAGTCATGCTAGTACTCCAGCTCTGGGTGAGCTGCACTCCCCAGTGTTTTCTGCTCATTACATCAACGTATTTGATTAATAATATTAGTCCCTGCCATTTGTTTCTCTCATTTTAGCTCAGGCTGTAGGGAAGTCCCCAAAAGACCTAATTTCCAGAAAAGTTCAAATGCCAGCAAAAACTTCAGACTTTAATGATACTTAGAGAAAAGACACTGATTTAATACCACTGTACTTTCTAGTGTGCACAAGGGAGCTCTCAGAAGTCTTTCATGTGGTGTGCTACCGTGCTTCCAGAGGATTTAGAGATAGTATTAAGTCCTCTGAGGTTTGTGCAATGAGTGACTTCTATTTACTATTCATTAACGTACTCTAAAAGACAAGCCCTCTCATTCTGGGGGTTCTGCACTAAGTCAAAAATAAAGGGGACACGAAAAAGAAGACAGATCGAAGGCAAGCATTCTTGTCATTGTTGTGGACGGATGGTGAGGCATTTGGAGACACGTGGCAGTTTCAATACGTATTCAGTGCACAACTGTGTCTCTTGAATTGCAATCTGTTGGTTGCTCTCCAATAACTTTTCACCACTTTGTGCAGGATATTTGGGGTGGGGAAGAAACAGCATAGGGCTGTAGGACTGTGTTAGGGTATCTGATTTGCATGCGGGTACAATCCCCAGAGTCTCCAGGGTAGAGTTGGAAATGTCTTCTTCCTGAAACCCAAGAGAGCTGCAGCCAGTCAGTGCACATAGGACTAAGCAAGATGGAGGAAAAGGTTTGACTTAGAATCAAATAATTAGACAGTTGAAAGGGACCCCAGGGTCATCTAGTCAAGGCCTTTGCAATGGAGGAATCACAGCTAAAGAATCCCAGACTCTCCCAGACCATCCAACCTCTTTTTAAAAATCTCCAGTGAAGGAGGTGGTATCGGGCAACTTCCTAAACTCCTTTGTAATATATGTGTCTACCTTCTTCTCTTCTTCCTCTTCCACCATTATAATTACTTCACTCATATACCTGTGCATTTCCAAGCACAATTCAAACTGTTGGTGTTGACTTTTAAAGCCCTAAAAGGCCTCGGCCCAGTATACTTGAAGGAGTGTCTCCACCTCCATCGTTCTGCCCGGACACTGAGGTCCAGCTCCGAGGGCCTTCTGGCAGTTCCCTCACTGTGAGATGTGAGGTTACAGGGAACCAGGCAGAGGGCCTTCTCGGTGGTGGTGCCCACCCTGTGGAACGCCCTCCCATCAGATGTCAAGGAAATAAACGACTATTTGACCTTTAGAAGACATCTGAAGGCAGCCCTGTTTAGGGAAATTTTTAATGTTTGATGTTTTATTCTGTTTTTAATCTGTTGGGATTCCCCAGACTAGCTGGGGAAACCCAGCCAGATGGGTGGGCTATAAATAATGTGTTGTTGTTGTTGTTGTTGTTGTTGTTGTTGTTGTTGTTGTTGTTGTTGTATTACTGAAATAGGCCACCATTTCTTAGGAACTCAAAAATGTAGAATTCATTGCAATTGATATATTAAAGCAATAAATGCACATACATATACATATGAGAGAGAGAGAGGGAGAAACAGAGCAAGCGAACACTATTGAGTCTTGAGGGCCAGGAGGAACAAATAAGCTTTCAACGAATGTCAAAAGCACATCACCATTTGTGCTCAACTTATTTCAGAAGAGGGACGATTCTGTAAGGTGGGTACCACAACAGAGAGTGCCCTCGCCCTAATTAATACAAGATAAGGACATAGGAAGTAATCTAGGTGCGGGGGGGGGGGGGCAGGAATTTCCAACCCAGTGAAAGGAATCAGTGTATCTCATTAAAGGCCTCCAGGGGAAAATGATTCTGTCAGGATGCCCAGACAAGGACTGATGGGCCACAGAACCCCAAAATGGTGCTTTGAGCATGGCAGTCACCCTGGTTTGATGTATGTCATGGGAAAATCCATACCCTTGGTTAACCCTGCCTAATAATCAGCCAGCAACTGGGTTGGTTCATTCAGGATACACACCAAATACATGTGCCAAAACCTGCTAACATCTGTAATCAATAAAGTTGTGGCTTGTTTAAATCCCAAGCAGCTGTCCTGTATTTATAACAACCTTGCCCTGCCTTGGCTCCACCACTGTGCTTGGACACACAATGATTCGAGGCACTTTGAAGGCACATGGGCAGATTAGCATTTATATTATAATAACTATGCAAGAGCGAAGGGATGCTGAATTAAACAAGGCTTCACTAATTAATTTTGGGGAGAATACTTTAGATTTTAAAGGTCCTAATGAGCTTCTTAAATCAAGCACTTTAATTATACAGGTTAATTAATATTGCTCCAGTGCTCTAAAAATACAGAGCACTTCATAAGGTCTACGAAACCATCCTAATTAGTCACAGAAAAACATTTGATTCTGGGACATAGAGCAAAAGATATTGTTGTTGACATTTTAGGATCCCTTTATCTCGTTCTGCTACTTATTTTTACTAGCTGAGCATAATTGATACAGGCCCACAAAATGAGGCCATCTCTGAGGAATATTACAAGAGTGCCAGCTGCCCTGGAACTTTGAGGAAAGCACCTTTTGCACATGCACCTGTCAAATAACTTGCCTTGCGCAACCTGCACACCATGTCTGAGAAGTACAGTAAGGAATACAGATAAGATTGGCCTCATCATTATTATTATTCACACGAATTAGAACAGAACACAGAGAGAAGTTTGTTCATGACCTGTTTTACAAGAATGTGAAGCTTGCGGGGAAAGCAGGCAGCATCTAGTCAAAGCAAAGTCATGTTCACACCATACATTCAAAGCATTAAGATACCACTTTAAACAGTCATGGCTTCCCCCAAATAATCCTGGGAACAGTAGTTCATTAAGAGTGCTGAGAGTTTGTAATAGACCCCAATTCCCCTCACAGAGCTACAATGGTCAGAGGATGAATGGATTATTAAACTACTTAGAAATTGAAATTCTGGGAGGGGAACATGAGCCATACACTTTTCAGCTTCTAAGTGGAAGTAACCAGAAAGTACTTCAGTGCCAGGCTAATAGTACTTCACTACCATCAGATAAATTTCCACAGATTTTAAGCACTTCCCAAGGAAGAGAGCAAAATGGGTGCTGCTGATAGATAGTTAATTGAGTTAAGAAGGGTGCACTTCTCGGCCTGTTTACCTCACAAAAGAAAAGACTGACTACTACTTCAGTACATTAGGAAATATGAACATTAGGAATCTATTGCCATGCACTGCAGCCTCCACAATCCCTCTCTACCCCCCTCGCAGAATCCAGCCATTTTAAAAGCGGGGGTGTTCATTTAATTCTAAAAGTTCAGAATCCAACAACCTTTTAGGTTATTGGGGTCTGCCCTCCCAGAAAATACGAAGACTTTTCCTGTAATTTCAACACACATGAACCCTATTCTTGTTTCACAGAGGATACCAGTTTTTTTAAAAAAAAATATATAATAAAATGCAGTACTCCCAATGAAAACAGCTGTCATTATTGAGCTGTGACAGAAAACAAGATGGCAGCTACTGCTGTACACTAAAATCCCTAATGGGTGCACCATTCTTCCTAAGCCCCAGGCTGTCAAGTCTATTCACATCAATGGCTCTTTCAAAAAGTTTTTTCACCAGGATAACAATAAATAACCTTGATGACTTATAGAACTGAGTTTACAGAGCTTTTTGTTCTCTTCTGTTTTCCACATATATCTTTTCAAATATAAATAGACCAAAGCAAAAATCTGCACAAATTTTTAATTCATTGAGAGAAAATGAGTTGGCTTACTGAAATCTATAAGCAGTCTTAATGAAAGAATGAGAAACAATAGGTCTATAGAAGCAAAAGGGGGAGACACTAGGAGGGAATCAATCAAAAGCAGTCCTCCTTGGAATAGCAGTAATGCTTCAAGGACACAAATGGCACACTGGAAAATGCTTCTACTTATACCAACTCCCTGAACAGTAACAGCAACACAATAAATATTTCATATACCAAAAGACATTATCCACAACGAATAAACTAAGGTTAAGTTTCTTCATCCTGTTCCGTAAGGCGAAACGGTTCTCTGAGGACAATAAATTCAACTCTAACACTGAATCAACAACCACCGCAATGTTCTCCCTACCAAACAGGATCTTGTTATTATGATCACAGAATTCTAAAGCACAAAAAAAATCAAAAGCCGATCTGGCAGAATGCAAGGTCATCTGCCCATTATGAATCTGTGTGTTCCGGGTTCTGAATTCCCATGAAGCAGAAACAACATGCAGAACCAATCAAGAAGAGAGAAAGAGTGCAGAACAACTAATGTATATACCAATTAACAGCAGAGAGATTACTTTGTCTAAGAATGGGCATACCAACCAGAGTTGGTAGTGAGCACTCCATACAACACAGGTCACTTCAGCCTCTAAAAACTAATATGGATCTAGGAGTACAACCCAATTATTGGACCCAAGATTGGACCCAGACAAGAGACCCACCCACTCATAGGGTCTCTTGCCTGGTCAGAATTCAGTGTCCATTATTAGGTCTCATCAAGCCCATTTCTGCTTCCAGGGACTGATTCAGGGCACGCAATGCTGTTTCTGACTCAGATGTTACAGAGAAACACAGCCAAGTATCATCCACTTATTGGTGATGCTTCACTCCAAATCTCCTAAATGACGTCTCCCAGCAACTGCAGATAGATGCTAAATAGTGTTGAGGAAAATATAGTGACTGCCAGGTAGCCAAGGCACATGCTATTCTCTGGAACAATCCCTGCATGCAAGAATCAAGCCACTGGATACAGTGTCATCAACCCTCAAACCAAGGAAATCATACATGAGAATACTGTGGTCAGTGGTATTAAAAGCTGCCAAGAGAGCCAACAGGATTAAGAGGGTTGCACTGCCCCTAGCTCTCTTCCAGAGAAGATCATTCATCAGGACATCCAAGGTCTATTCTTTCCCCAGACCATACTTGTATGTGTATATACAAATAATTCTTGAAGCGTAAATCAAATTCTAAAAGCCTTTGGTTGAGGGTGGCAGATAGGCTAAGCTGGACTCAAGGCTCTTGTGATTAAAATTATGCAGGACACAGATGTTGTTGTTTTTTGCCACTATTGGATAAGAGGTTTGGCTGAAGTGTCTACAAAGGATGTATTATGAAGTCCAAATGACCATGGAGAGAAAGTTTATCAAACTACCATTCTGGCTATTTTCAGAATAAAGGCCAATCCTCAGAAGTAATATTGTGTTCTGAGCCTCACTTGTCCACAACTGGCTGTTCTAAATGATGCCCAAGTCCCAGCTTCTCCATTTGATGAAGAAAAGGCTAGTCATTAGTACCTGGTTTCTACTGGATTAGAAAGATATTTTGCATTGGATTAGTCACTCCATCGATGCCATTGTATTCCACAAAGGAAAGTTTAATGATTTCATGCTCTTGTGTTCTAAGCATTGAGCCACTGGATTTCTGCCAAGCAAATGTTAAGTCTGTGCTGTGTAATAATTATTTTTAATCTAAGCTTTAGTTTGTGCAGCTGTCATTAATCAGCACCGTCTTCTTGCCTATTTGCTTTGGCATTTGAGGCCCAGTAACCATATTCGTTCAACTAGCTTAAATGCTGCACAAACCCTAGGGTGTATTGTTTATCTGTTAACTGCGCTCAATATAGATTTAAGTTTTGAGCTTCAAAGAAATGACATGCATTTTCTCCATAAAAAACTTATTCCATGCTCTTGGTACCCGCTTGCCATTTCCGCTGTGATTAGAATGAAAAAACTCAGAGAAAAGCTTGGTCTTTCAAAGCTCCGTCTGGGTATACATAAGGGACTTGTCAAGAAAGCAAGCTCATTATTCCATCCAAAAATGAACATAACCAGTTTAGAGTGAAACTGAGAAAAGGCAATTCGACTAACACGCTAATCAATAAAAAGCACTAGTTTCACAACATCAGATTTTCATTTGCTTCCAACAAACAAACACTAGCAAAATATTCCAAATCTTGTTTTGCTTTAAAAAAAGGAAGAAAGAAAAGCCTTTGTAACTCATCTATTTAAGACTGAGCGGTATATCCATAACAAGAGCTTCTAGACATATCGATTGCCATCTGAGAAGAGAAAAATTAAAACTAAAGTTACTCAGACATAGGGCAATTTACTGGTCAAGTATGGCAGTGAATGTGACAAATATATTTCTCCATAAGGAGGGGGAATTGTCAAAACTACAGTGTTCGGTTAGTTACAATATGTTTTTAAAATCCTATTTATGCCTTTACTCCTAAAATGCAAGAAAGACAATTAGACTGACCTTTGTGAAAGCAGAGAAAGAACTATTGGGTCTAGGTGACATACATGTAAGACTTTTGCTTTAGTCCATAAACACATTCCAAAAACACAGCTCTGCACATGCCATCAAAGTCACACATCAAGTATGCTAAGCAGCACAGAGCTGCTTTAAAACCATTTAAAATATGCATGTAGGTTTGTAGCAATGGACATAGCCCATGATATATTGTTGAGCTATACACTATCCAAGGATAAAGATCTTCACTTTAAAGGTTTGTTGGAAAAAGAAGGTATTCAATATATGCTGAAAATATAATATCATGCCCATCTGATATGGGAGTTCCAAGAGATAGGTGCTTCCACCAAGACCCAGTTCTGATCAAAAAAGTGCCTTGCCGAGAGAATACAATAAAATTCTTACATAAAGAAGACCCTAAAGACCCAATTATGACATTATGTGGAACAGACTTCCTGGTAAGACTGTATCTTCAGTAGGCTTTCTTATGCAGAAGTCAGTTGGGTCAATAAGGGGTGATCTTTTAGGGAACCTAGTCCCAAGACAGATTTGTATACCAGAACCAACAACTTTGAACTTTGTTCATCAGCTAATTGGCATCCAAAGCAATTATTTCATCAACAGCATAAGGTGGGGGCAGAAGTCTTTCCCAGCTAACAGTCAAACCACTGTATTTTGCATGAACTGCGGTTTCTGGGTGAACATCAAGGGCTATATACCTGATAATTGTGTCTGTTCTTCATGCAATGCCCACAGTCCATTCTGTTGTTCCATTGATGTGATATTCTAAGTTAAGACAGTGTCATCCAGATTTGTTGTGTGGTGGTTGTGTTCAAACTATGCTCTGTATGCTGAGTCCAATGCTTTGGTGTTTCAGAAATAAAGGACATGCGCACTGACTATTTAAAAAGGTGTGGGAAATAATTTTGTGAAACTAGGGACATTTAAGTACAGAATCTTTTAAAACTGAACACACCTGCAACATCTGTTTCAGTATAAGGGATGGTTTAAAACGGAGTTTCTTTATGAGAATTACTGATGATTGATTTCTCAGGTGTCCAGGTCTTGTCCAAAAGCTTCAGCTAGTGCTGAATGCTGAGGCTACCACTCAAACATGACACCAGTGTTAAAGACCCACAGAGTCTTTCCCATCCATAAGTCCATAAGTGGAAACAACTTAGTTCCATAACCAGAAGGACCACCTAACCCTGTATGACCCAAGTAAATCACTAATATCATCTGGGGGAGCACTAGTCACGTCAATGAGGATTGTGCCTTCAGTGTAGGAGCCCAACTCTGCGGAATGCCCTCCTGCTAGAAACCAGGTAGGCTAAAGTAGCTTTATTTTAGGAGCTTGTTGCACCATGAATGCTAAGCTTTACTCTACAATATGACATTGCCAGTGTGGTATAGTGGTTAGAGTGCTGGACTAGGACCAGGTAGGACCAAGTCCTCCTCAAATCCCTACTCAGAAATGAAGCTGATTGGATGACCTTGGACCAGTCTTTAAACTATCATTCAACTGTCAATCTATCATCATGTTGTTGTGAGGATAAAACAGAAACAAGAAGAAAATGAGGAAGAAGGAACCACTCCAAGCTCTTTGGTGGGATAAAAATATTTTTTAAATGGCTCGTCCCATTTACCTGAATGAACATTGAAGCTCTGAGATGATTTCCCATACACATAACTGCTGCACAGGGACTTGCTAGTCTCATAATTGTGTTCCTTAAAATATCATATATTGAATGAGCTTTCTTAAAATGATAATGTTATCTTTCTTAACTTGCTTTCCCCTCTTTAATTTAAGGTATATCTGCAGGAAAATTGGATGATTCATTCTGAAGAATTTGGATTTGACTATCATTAAAATCACTATTTTCTCTGACACCTACACAGTTTTTCTGCAACCGTAAGACTATTAATGCAAAGAATTATGGCTTAATGAACAGGATTAGAAGCCCATTAGAAAAAATCATTACCAAGATGTCTGTTTAATTTTTTTTCATTCAAAACACATTACTTATTGCATCCTTTCCTACATTCAGACTGAGCTGTGAGTTCCTAAGCAGCAGAAATGCTATTGAAATGACTTTTAAATGCCTTCAATGGGTCCAGTATGATATATGGGAAAGTAAAAATAGCAAAAGTATTCTAGATCCTATTGAAGCCTTTAATTATCATTTGGAATAAGGAGAAAGAAACATCTCTAGACATTTAGACAAAGTATTGTGGCTTACTGGGTTAACGAAGAAATTTTTGCAAACACTTTGATGAAGAACTACTGTACTCCATTCTTCTGCTGTTCTTGATGACTATTGTTATTGAAATAATTATTATTTATAAGTTTTTATATCTTTCGAATCTTCAAATGAAGATTTCAGGGTGGCTAACATCTGCATATATTTCTGAAGGTTTTTTCTTTTTTGGTTCACTATGCATTTGGATGTTTTATAAACAATTTTTTCACGATGGTTCCTAAGATCAGGGAACAATTTTTCATCTACTTTGGAATATAGTTGGGCACCATATTGAAACAAGATGCTGAAATGAACCTTTCACAACTGCACAAAGCTTAACCAAATTTTGTGAGATCAAGGAGCAGGATTTTTGTAGGTGTTTGGATTTAGTTGGGGGCATTGTGAATTAAGATGTTGGACTGACCCTTTCAAAACTGCACTATTTTAACCACTGTTTTCCAAACCACTGGTTTTGGGTTCTTCTTAGAATTCCCCAGCAATGCCAGGTATGAGGATCCAAGTATATAATAGAAAGCCATATTGTAAATTAACCATAATTATATAAAACTATAATTAAAATCACAGAACCACAGTCTAATTTTAACAGAGCTCAGCAGTGTCAATATCCATAATAGCAACTCACTAAAATCCAATTTCCTTCACAATCCTGGAAAATGAAACTGTGTTTAACTGCCACTTAAATATTTCTATTGTGGGGTCAGCTATGTGTCTTAAGGGAGGGACCTCTCTATTTCAAGGACTTGACTATGCGGTCTTGACTATGCTACCACTCAGTGGATTTGTAACTGGCTGACTGACCGAACCCAAAGGGTGCTCATCAATGGTTCCTCTTCATCCTGGAGAAGAGTGACTAGTGGGGTGCCACAGGGTTCTGTCTTGGGCCTGGTCTTATTCAACATCTTTATCAACGACTTGGATGATGGACTCAAGGGCATCCTGATCAAATTTGCAGATGACCCCAAACTGGGAGGGGTGGCTAACACCCCAGAGGACAGGATCACACTTCAAAACGACCTTGACAGATTAGAGAACTGGGCCAAAACAAACAAGATGAACTTTAACAGGGAGAAATGTAAAGTATTGCACTTGGGCAAAAAAAAAAATGAGAGGCACAAATACAAGATGGGTGACACCTGGCTCAACAGTGTGACATGGCAGCTAAAAAAGCCAATGCAATTCTGGGCTGCATCAATAGGAGTATAGCATCTAGGTCAAGGGAAGTAATAGTGCCACTGTATTCTGCTCTGGTCAGACCTCACCTGGAGTACTGTGTCCAGTTCTGGGCACCACAATTCAAGAAGGACACTGACAAACTGGAACGTGTCCAGAGGAGGGCAACCAAAATGGTCAAAGGCCTGGAAACGATGCCTTATGAGGAACGGCTAAGGGAGCTGGGCATGTTTAGCCTGGAGAAGAGGAGGTTAAGGGGTGATATGATAGCCATGTTCAAATATATAAAAGGATGTCACATAGAGGAGGGAGAAAGGTTGTTTTCTGCTGCTCCAGAGAAGCGGACACGGAGCAATGGAGCCAAACTACAAGAAAGAAGATTCCACCTAAACACTAGCAAGAACTTCCAGACAGTAAGAGCTGTTCGACAGTGGAATTTGCTGCCAAGGAGTGTGGTGGAGTCTCCTTCTTTGGAGGTCTTTAAGCAGAGGCTTGACAACCATATGTCAGGAGTGCTCTGATGGTGTTTCCTGCTTGGCAGGGGGTTGGACTCGATGGCCCTTGTGGTCTCTTCCAACTCTATGATTCTATGATTCTATGATTCTAAATTCTGTTACCTTACTTCCTGCAAAATCATGATAGCTTTCCAGAAGATGGAGCTGCCTTTTCTGAGATCCATAAATGATACTCAGGAGTGTTGCTGATTCAATGAGTCAAAATAAATCTATCATAGCCCATTGACATACCTAGACTGACTTGGCAGTTTGGCAGCAAATGACATAACCAACAAGTTGGGTTTCATCCTAACTCTAGATTGCGTCTCAAGTTTCTGCACCTTCTGCTGCCCCCATTACCAAGGAATAACCAGACATAACACAGTATCTTGGGTCAAAAAAGACTCGACTTTATTGATTACAGATGTTTGGCATAGGCACTGGATAGAATCATTGGCTTCTAGCCCATATGTCAGAAGTATTCCCTGAGCCAACCCAACAGAAGAAGAAGAAGAAGAGTTTGGATTTGATACCCCGCCTTTCACTCCCTTTAAGGAGTCTCAAAGCGGCTAACATTCTCCTTTCCCTTCCTCCCCCACAACAAACACTCTGTGAGGTGAGTGGGGCTGAGAGACTTCAAGGAAGTGTGACTGGCCCAAGGTCACCCAGCAGCTGCATGTGGAGGAGCGGAGACGCGAACCCGGTTCCCCAGATTAGGAGTCTACCGCTCTTAACCACTACACCACACTGGCCCTCTGCAGGGGAATCCTGTGACTTACATCAAATAGAAACGCTCCTGGTGGGATGTTGTCTTGAGGAGCTCTAGACCCTGCCTAGGTATCTGGACAGAAGCAACTCCTCCCAGATCCCTTTAACGGGATACCCTTTCTCTCAGAGGGGCAGGCAGAGGCTACAACCTCCCCTCCAACCAAGACTAAGACTTACCCAATGCTTAAACCACCAAAAGTTGTGACGTTTGCTATGAGGTAAGCAAAGCCACCAGACTAGATCCAATTGGCCCAGTGGGAAAATTCCTACCCAGCCCTGAATACAGTGGCCAACGATGTCCATACCAAGGTCAAGAGCAACCAAAAGCAGCCATTATTCAAAAGCAATGAACTGGGCACTGAGGATAGGGCAAAGCACTTTATATCTACCAGGAGCAGACCCAAAGGAAGCCTGCATGCTCTGTTGGGTCTGCCCCTTGGAAACGGCCAGCCTCCAAGCCTGCCCATGATTGGCAGGCAGGCTTGGATCCTAAACTCTGGCCAACAATGCAAGCAGTTATACCTCCCACTGACCAAGCAGCCACAGGATCAATGCTGGACTGCATTGAAGGGAAGCAGCGCTGGCATGCAAAGCCGCCGCACCGCTGATGGTACGTGGGCTTTGCCTGGCTCTTCTGACTAAGCATCACATCCCAAGAGCACTTCACCTGTAGCTCAGATGACGAGTCTACTTGGTTATAACCCACTCTCTGCTTCAAAGATCATGCCTTGGTTGCACCTTCAGACTGACAGCCCTGCTAGTTACGTGTGCTCTTTACATTCTTCAGTTATTTTCTGCTCCATATTCAAAGCACAGCACTGGAACATACACTACTGAAATAAACAGGGCTTGCACAAGCAGAGCAGTTGAGGATCAGGAAGCACATGATTAAAAGATTTTCAGTTACATCCGGCATTGCTGTAAACCCAGGCAATCTCCAGCAGTATCCTGCTCAGCAAAAAATATGTAATATTTTATGACACTCTAAAAGCATCGACTTCGTATCAGTCTACAGACTACATGAACATCTCCCTGGTTAAAAAAAAAAAAAATCAAGCTATTAAATCAATGAGTAAGCACTGCCTCTATATTTTATAAATAATCCAATATAGAGTTTCCTGACATTTATGGACATTTACAAATTAAGCGTGTACTTTACTTGGAAGATTGAAGATCTAATCCTCAGAGTGCTTAGCCAAGATTGAACTGCTTATTTTATACGCATGAAAGGATTCCTTTTTCTACAAACCTTGGATGCTCCACATCTTTATACATGATGTGGAAGCACAAAAATATTGGTGGCTTAGGTACCCTCAGTCCATACTGCTGAGGTTTCAAGAAAGGGAAAAGTGAATGCATTTACTTGAATTGGTAAAATGTACACATATCCTGTGAGAGAGATGTGTGAGCTCCCTAATTTCATGAGCCCCATAAGTGTGGGAAGATGACACATAAATCACCACTTTTGCATTGCATGCAAATTAGTTCAGTTTTAGGGGGAAGCTAAAATGTAAGAAAATGTTCACCACAGAGCAGACAAAGGGTGACAATTTCAGGACAACTGGAGTCCCCTGTTGAGACCATAGATGATTGAGAATTTAAATGTGAAAGGCTTTAGCACAGTTTACATGGATATTTTAATCTGGAATTCACAGATTCAACCCATAACCCAGAGTGCTATCTTGACACATTAAGAAGTTAGTGAGGAGTTGAGTGAATCCAAAGACAACTCCTTGTGTTGGGGAAGGAGTAGGTTTTATCATGTTTTACCTTCCTTCTTGTTAATTTTAAGTTCTACCCAGACAGGAGTGACCCATTTCAATGAAGTTCTTGCTTTCTTACATTGCCTATCAGTGGAGTCATTAGAGACAGACAACTCAAGTTCAGTTGCTGTTTTTCCTATCCTGGCTGTTGACTGTGATCCAGGAAATCCTTATTTCACAGGCTTAATAGTTCTCTTCCCAACTGCTGGAATACATAACAAGTCTGCCTTGCCAATGTCTGTAGGAGAAAGGAAGACCAACAGAGGCTGAAGACTGGTGACAAAGGTTAAATGAGAGATTAGAGAGTGTTCACTGTGCTTTGATCTTGCCTGCAATCCTGGAGAGCCAGCTACATCGGTGAATCAGAGATGCTCATTTAATCTCTTTGGTCTTGTGTCGCCACACTGGCTCCATTACTTGCTACTGCTGTCTCTTCCTTCACTGGGGAAAACTAACAGACAGCCCTGCCACCAGGTGGTTTGCTTTCCCTAGCCAAAGGTGAGGCAGTTGGCAGCAGAAGAAAAAGGAAATGATAGAGCGAACAATGTAGCCCACTAAGAAGAGAAGACTGAAAAGCTAGTGTTCATTTCGCTGCTGGTATGTCTGAAGGAACTTGGAGGCGGAAAAGTCTTGTTCGTACTGGGTTTGCAGAACTCTGACTTCTTCTAAATGGGGTATTCATTGTACGTGGCAGTGTATATGAGGGAAGAGAAGTCTGCTGATTTATTTATGAGTGGCACATAAGTTCATTTCAATCACATTTAGTTTATTCACTGAGTTCCATTCTGAAGGAATGAATTCATTCTGATCATTTCGTCTGTGGCTGAGAAAATTGAACTCTAACAGATTGCAGTCCCAGAAGAAATTGCTTGGCGTTAAAGAGTTTCAAGTAATTGTTAAACTCCCACATGCTTCAGGGGAGAAAGCATGTCCCTGATTAGAAAAGCAAGCTGGAAAAAGTAGACAGCAGACTTGTAGTTAATAGGTATGATGCATCCCAGTGTAGAATACACTGACCCAATAAGACATTTACATTCTGAATAACTAGCATATTAATTGATATTGACTCTATTCATAATCACCATTAGGCATCTGGATGCAGAGCTTTCAGTTCTTTGGATTGCTCTTAAAATGATAAAGATGTTCTTTTTTAAAAGCACACACACAAACGAATATGAACAAATGCCTGAGAAACTTACTTCCATTGACTCATCATTGCTCACTGAATTATGCACTTCAGTCAAGTCAACAGCAAATTAAATAGGGTGGTTTACTGACAAATCCTACAGCTAGGAAATTAATATGTGACAATTACAAGGACATGTTAATGGCTTTGGTTCATCAGGGAAATTTATGACAGAATCCAGGGAGAACAAATAAACTTCTCATTTATGAATTTATTTTGCCTCTGCACCATACACACACAACTCCCAAGGTGGATTAAACTGAAACAATAGGTGCTACATTTACAAAACAGGATTCCCAGTGTTATACAAACAAGTAGTCAATGGATGATTTGGAAACAGTGTTAACATAGGATGGGTTTTTGTACATCCTATCTATGGTTGCAAGGGCCAGAAACTTGGCTGAATTCATCTTGGAACAATATTTCATGTTATTTATCAAAATATTTCTAGACCTCCCATTCAAAATATCAGACTAGTATACAACTAAATTTTAAGAAGAGATAAAATACAATTAAGAACTATGCAAAGTGACCATAAAATCGGTTGGCTCATCTTAAAAGCATAAAGCACTGAATAGGCCTATCAAAACACACACACACACACAAGTCTTCAAGAGATGCCTGAAGGCTTAGAAGTCAAAATGCTTGCTGAAATTCTGATAGAGACTATTCCACAGCATGGGACCATCAGCACTAAGTGTCCAACTTCTAGTTGAAGCTGGTTAGGCTTCAAAAACACAGGGAACAACTAGCAATGCTCCTAGTATTGCTAAGAGCCAGTGTGGTGTAGTGGTTAAGAGCGGTGGACTCGTAATCTAGGGAACCGGGTTCGCGTCTCCGCTCCTCCACATGCAGCTGCTGGGTGACCTTGGGCCTGAGAGACTTCAGAGAAGTGTGACTGGCCCACTCACCTCACAGAGTGTTTGCTGTGGGGGAGGAAGAGAAAGGAGATTGTTAGCTGCTTTGAGACTCCTTAAGCCACAGGCAAGTCCATTTCGAGGGCCTAATCCGGCCCGCCGGTTGGTTTAATCTGGCCCCTGTGGCACTTTATTTCCTGGGATAAAATCCTAAGAAAACCTCAACAACTTCAATCCTAAAAGAAGCTCAACAACTTCAATCCTTAAAAAAGGTCAACAACTTTGGTTGGCCCTTTGGATGGCCCCCACTGCCCTTCACTTCATCAAAACTAGTCCTCTTTGAAAAAAGTTTGGACACCACTGAAGGGGAGTGAAAGGCGGGATATCAAGTACAAACTCCTCCTCTTCTTCTTCCTCTGGATGTTTTCAGTAATCAAGCTGGGACAAAAGGGCTCCAGCAGTTCTTAAGATATCCTGGGCCCAACATATTCAGGGCATTGTGTTACAAAGAACTTTGAGGCTGGCCTGGTAACATATGGACATTCAATTTTAGCAGAGGTGTCACATGCTGTCAGGGGGCTGACTTGGGTATTATGGCACCCTGAGTGAGGACAAAATTCGGTGCGCACCCACCCACCCCAATATTAATCGAGCGCGTTGCTTTTTTATGGATTTTCTCAGTAGGCACCCATATACCGGTAAATATGTTAGTTAGTTATTAATTAGCATAGCTGGCTATGTGGTACTTTATGTCTGGAGAGCAGAACTTTACTTTAAAAAATGCCTGCTTTGTTAATTTGCAACATATTCTTCCATGCCAGAAAGAGGAGAAAGGAAAAATGTTTGTCACTTCCCTGACCCATAGATATACCCCTTTAGGTGGAGTACATGAAAATGACTGAATAGAGAGGCTTCATTGCCTGAATCAAAATTACTCCCACTTCTTGGCTGAAGAAGACAATATATACAATTAGCTGATTCGATGTAATGCATCTTGTTCCAAGTCTGCTACTCTTGCTAATATTGTATATTTGTAACACCAAAGTTGTTGATTCAGTTGTTGTGGCCAAGGCAAGGGTGAGATGGGTCCTGCATCTCTGAAATCCCCCCCATGCTCACTCCTCCCTGAGTGAGTCATACTGTACAATCCTCTAGACATCTACTCAGAATTAAGTTACAATGAATTCAATGGGATAAACTCCAGGGTAAACTTGCATAGGATTACTACCTAAAGTATATTATTGCTTTTGCACACATTCTTCCATTGTTACTCTTGCCTGTCCTCATCTTCCTTTCCTTTCTTTATATCAAAATTTAGGTTGTAAGCTCCTTTGGAAGAGACCAGTTATTTTTCTTTATTATACTATATTAAACAAAATGTGTACACTGCTTACTCAAGCAAAAGACCTATAGGTGGTTTATAAAAGGCAATCTAAGATATCCATTGCAATACCAATAAACGCAAACATTAAAAACAAGTTAAAATATAAAATTAAACCAGCAATTTTAAATTAACCATACTTACTAAAGATCATGGGCTAAAACTGCTTGCTGAAATTACATGCCTGGGCAGATTTGTTGAAACAAAAAGTATCTAGCAGCAGCTGAAAACAATATAGTAACAATACCTGCCTACTATTCATCAGTAGGTGCAGTTCTGCAGATCTAAATAGTTGAGTGGGCACATATTAGGTCAGTTGTTAGAAAACCTTTATTTTCCCTCAGAGAGCTACAATTTCCAGAGTTCCATGTTAAGAGGGATGGATTGTTAAACCACTCAGAACTGCAGCTCAGTGACGGCAATAGGGGTCTCTTAAGAACTCTTAACAAGACTACAGTTCCCATAATTCTTTGGAGGAAGCCATGAATGTTTAAAGTGATATGATACTGCTTCACATGAGTAGGGCAAATGTGGCCTTGCTGATCAACGCTGAGACCAAGGATTGCCTAAAATACAGAGTTCTGTATTATGGACATCCTAGCAATGCCTGATGGGTGCTAACAACAAGCCCCACTAAGACTGGTTACATTAAGAAGCTTTCAGTCAAAAACTCCATATTGCAGATTACTTGGATGGCTGTACTTCATGGCGAGTAAGACTATGGGCAGCTACTAGCCACAATGGTTATGTTCAACCTCCACTGTCAGAGGCAATTGGCCTCTGAATATGAGTTGCTAGGAATTGCAAGGGGCAGAGTGCTATTGCTCGCATGCCCTTCTCCAGGTCGATTGTTAGCCACTGTGAGAGAGAACGGGATTCTGGACTAAATGGGCGATTGGCCTGACCAAGAACTATTTTCTGATGTTCTTACCTTCTTATGTTGCTGCCCAAAGAAGGGATTATTGCTATTGTTGATCAGCAATCTTCCATCTGGATTGAGTTCAAGCCAGGTTGCAAAGAAAGGAAGGCAGGAATAGGGAGCTCGATTAGAGTTTGCTTCCGATTCTTTCCTTTGAATTGGGGTCGCTTGATGTCATGGTGTGGCCTGCCTGCCAAAATGGCCTACCGGTGAGTTCAGGATGCAGTCCACTGACCTAGTCCTGTTCTTCATTCCTGGTCTACAGAACAGTATTTTTCCCATGGTGCAACTACTATTAATGGAAAACTTTACTTTCCAGTCATGATTAAGGCTGCTAACAACACTTACTAGGGAGTAAGCTCCATTGAACATAACAGGACTTACTTTCAAGTAATCATGCACATGACTGCAATAGACGATGACATATGAAGCCAGTTTGAGAAATCTAACAGGAATTGATTTACATTCCCTGCTTAACCTTTGCTTTGTAAAGTTCCAGGAACACTTTCATTGTAATCCCAACAAAACCCCTCATTACAGAAGGCTATGAACAATGCCAAATGCCTTCACACCTGTCAGTCAACCCTTTCATACACAATCAGAGATCAGCATTGGAAAGGTTACGATCTGATCTTGAAAATGGTTTCTCTTTGCCATTTAAGCTGCTACAGGTATATTGACTTCAGCACGGATTTTGAGACTTCAATTAAAATAGCCTTATAGCATTTTGACAATCCACTTCTGGCACCTTCTGTGCTAGGTGTTGTATTTAACCAGCCTTAAAGAGCTAGGCAAGTTATTTAAATGGATGAGGCATATTGATATTGTAATCCGGGGGGGGGGGGGGAGAGAATAACATTATTTATGAAAATAATGGTAGTTGTCAAAGCACCGTTTGTCAATGCTACCAGTACTATCTAGATTTCTATTTCTATATCTATGTCCACACACACACACACACACACACACACACACACACACACACACTCAATTCAAACCGGTTTTATAACTAGAAATCTTAAGGCAGGAAGTTTTTAATGTTTTGTTTTATTTTATTATATGTGCTGGAAGCCTCCTAGGGTGGCTGGAGAAACACTGCCAGATGGGTGGGATATTATTATTATTATTGTTATTATTATTATTGTTATTGTTATTGTTATTGTTATTGTTATTAGGCTGCTGCAGTTCTAAACCAAATTAACAGAGCAGGGTGGGGATCCTTTTTAGAAGTGAAGGTCATGTTCCCTTCTGGGCAACCTTTTCAGAACCACATGGCAGTGCCCCTGATCCAACAGACTCCTATTATGTTATTTCGTTCTTAATAGGACTAATGGGCTTTGAGGCAGCAAGTAACCCCTGAGAGATGCTAGTAGACCATTTCCTTGGAGCATGTTGTGGCCTATCATCACATTGAGAAGGTACCTCCTCTACTTTCCTCTTCTCATTTTATATGGTCAAACATCTCTCTACTTCCCTCCCCCTGCTTGCAGAGGCTTGCTTCCATCACCTGAGCATTGCTGCCATGATAGCCTAGCAAGTGAGATGAGAGGGGAAGAGGTTCGGAGAATGGGGTAAGAGGGCAGTGTAGTGAGCTGATCCCTATTTGGATCAGCTTGAAATAGGCCAAGCAGTTTCCCAATTTTAAGCAGTTATGCTAATTTCCAAGGTGGAACTTGTCAATCACTCACCCTAATCATGTTTATTCAGCATTTTTGTGCAGTATTTCTCCTGGTATGTATGTTTTTGTATGCAAATCTGCTAATATATGCATTTTGGCGAGCCGTTTCCCTTAATGTAATGCAGTTTGTATGTTATTTTCACAAATATGTGCAACTTTATGCACCTTTCTCCGAATATGTGCGATTTTGCACAAAAATTTCATTGCAAAATTCAGAGAAGTGTGGATTTCAAAGCATAGCTGTGATTCAGTTTTGTGAATTGTTTCTGTAAGTGCAAATTAGATAGATTTGCAATGAAATGTGAACATAAATAAATTTCCCCTCCCATTCCTAGCATAGCACACCTGTGCATTAGCACATCACGTGGTGATAGAGGATGCATTCATAGTATAATACACCTGCTTATGCTGATTTTTGAGTATATTTTTGAGTACAGGCTATGTTCATGCAGCCACTTCTTAACACAGTAATGTATCAGATCAACACACAGACTGCTCTAACAGCCACCATGCAGGCAAACCATCCAGTCCAGAGCAATTCAAACCTTTTCCCTTCCAAACATACCACAGCAAGCAATATAGGCCTAATTTATTCATTGTACTGAAACCAAAAAGCAGATTATTTATTCACAAGATACCACACAAAATTTATTAGCACAGCTGTTGCTGCTTGCACAAAGAATTACAAATGAACATGATGGGCAATAAATTTAAATTAAAAATGATTGGTAATGCAAATTTTAATGACTGCAGATATAGGGCTATGTAAAGTCATGACATTGTTTTGTGTCTCTACTCTGGAGTGAGCTTGGTGTGTCACCAAATGCCCTTATGTACAAAAATAGCATTAAGCCATGACTTGCATATTTATCACTGATATACTTGGTCTAGGAACATTTGTATTCTTGATGACACTTCTGAACCTAGCTTTCAGAGTGCTAAGATAAGTGTTGGCCCTCATCCAAAACAGGTGACAAAAACAGGTGACAAAATTTCCTTAATTTTACTTGCATGTGTATGCACATATGTTGATAGCATATGTATTTCTGACAGATTAAATGAAGGGTTGCTAAACATCTTTCAGGCTAGGGGGAACATTCATGTTTAGCCAGCACACCAAGAGTCACATGCTGCTTGCACTATGTGAAAACTCACCACATATACAGCACACACAAACCTACACATGCACACTATATGTACCTACACGCAATGTGCACGTGCGCACACAGCACTCATTTGCATATGCAGGCACACGGCAATCTCTCCTTCTGACAAACACACATATACACAGAGAACAAATTCTCTCACACACATAAAAAGCACACTCTCTTTTTCTCTCTCTGACACCACACACAGTCTCTCTCTCATTCATACTCATGCAGTCACACAACTCTTTCCTCTCCCCCTTTCTTGTTCACGTATATAAATACATATGCAGATACACAGCACACATAAATGCATTCACACATGTACAGCGGAACACACTAAAGGTAAAGGTAAAGGGACCCCTGACCATTAGGTCCAGTCGTGACCGACTCTGGGGTTACGGCGCTCATCTCACTTTATTGGCCGAGGGATCCGGCGTACAGCTTCCGGGTCATGTGGCCAGCATGACTAAGCCGCTTCTGGCAAACCAGAGCAGCACACGGAAACGCTGTTTACCTTCCCACCAGAGCGGTACCTGTTTATCTACTTGCACTTCGACGTGCTTTCAAACTGCTAGGTTGGCAGGAGCAGGGACCGAGCAATGGGAACTCACCCTGCCGTGGGGATTTGAACTGTCGAACTTCTGATTGGCAAGTCCTAGGCTCTGTGGTTTAACCCACAGTGCCACCCGTGTCCCTTGAGGAACACACTACCTCGATCTAATGCAATAGATTAAAAACAGCCCATCACAGGAAAGACAAACCCAGCCCATCACAGGACTGATCTACATTGCCAGGTTTCAACATCTCATCTTGTTGGGAACATCATCTCATCACAGCGCTGCCCTGAGTGGAGAGGCTGAAACTCCTCCACTCAGTGCTGTGGTGGAAAAATCTCAATGCTGACAAGGTTTCTGATTTTCCTTAGGCTGGCCTACCACTTGTCGTTGCTTGGTGGGTCAGATCTGCCCTGCAAGCTACAGGTTCACCCTCCCATCACATCTTTCCCAAAGAATCCTGGGAACTGTAGTTTGTAGTTTGGTGCCAGGAGTTGTTAGGAACCTCCTATTTCCTCACAGAATTCTCAGAATGGTTTAACAATCCCTCTTCTCGAGAACTCTGAAAATTGTAACTCTGTGAGGGAAAAGGGGTTTTCCAACAACTCTCAACCCCCTTATCGAACTTCCATTTCCAAATTCTTTGGGGGAAGCCATGGCAGTTTAAAGTGGTATGATGATGCTTTAAATCATTAGTGCAGATGAGGCTTGTGTCTGGTTTTTATTGGGCTTTCTGGATTCTGATTCATTTGAAGAAAGGTTATGTGACAATGAATGTTCATCCTGATTTGTTTGTGCAGAAGGCCCATATGCCTTCTTGTTAATTTTCATTCACCTCATACATTCCATTGCATTTCCCAGTCACTTTCCTGACGACAAAAGTCAGTTGCTTTCTTATTGTGGATTTTTTGCACTAGAATGACACAGCATTTTAATCCACTTTAAGTGTGCAAACCTGAACTTCCCAATAAGTGCTTCAATAACTTCCACAAAGTACTGACCGTGTAAAGGCAACCTTAGATACAGCTTTAAAATGCTTTTATTTATACAGGCCTACCCTGCCAAATGGACCAGTTTTATGTTCTTCTGATCTTTGCCTTTCTATGTTTTCACCTTTGATTTTATGCTGATTTTATGTAAAAACTGCTGTGAGGTTTCTTTTATTTTTATTTTTATTATTATTATTATTATTATTATTATTATTATTATTATTATTATTATTATTATTATTATTATTATTATTTCTCAGTAAGTATGCAAATATATAAATAAATAAGCACTTGAAAATTCCAATAAGTGTTTTCAAAGTAAGTTCACAATTGTTATTATCATAGATCAGCAAGCATATGTATAATTGAAAGATGTAAAGTTATGGTGTAAAGATATACTTATGAGTAATAAAGGAAAACTAATTAAAAAAGAAAGAAAGAAAATTCCAATAAGTGGAATCAGAGCAGATAGTATTAGAATATAAAGACATACAACCATAACGGCACTAAAAATTTGACTCACATGTTCCTTCTCATAGATTGCTACTATTAAGATTTGAGTAGCCCACAAAAGGGAAGGAAATTTTACTGTGTGTGTGTGTGTGTGTGTGTGTGTGTGTGTGTGTAAAAGCAAAGTGAAAACTTGGTTACACACATATGCACTGCACACACATTTCCCCAGTGGCGCTTCATGGATTAGCATTTCCATATTTCCTATACCTAAAAACACATAATTTGTTTATTTTCATTTCCCAGAAAGTTGACTGCCTATTTATTCTGAGAAAGGGGAAGAACTTTGATATAACCAGTTTCATCTTATTTGCAATAAGTTGTTAAACACTGGGCTTTTCGCTAGATTACCTTTTACATGTAACCAGAGCATGAGAGGAATATTCAAGTCCCTGTATTAAATGAAAGCCCTTTGATCAACTGCCACCTAATTTTTGTTTTTCACCTGACAATATGTTCCACCAGCTGTCTGACATTTCTACTTAAAAGAGCTCAGCCAAATTCATTAGCATCGAGAAGCCTTTAAGAATTTATACCCCTTCCTGCAAGCACCTCCCTCTGAATGCCAATTGATTACTGATAATTTCTCAAAGAGTCTTCCCCCCCCCTTTCCTAAGGCATTTATTCTTATTGCTATTTCACTGCCGATGATCTTCTCATATATATATATATATATATATATATATATATATATATATATATATATGAGAGAAGATCATCGGCAGTGAAATAGCAATAAGAATAAATCTGGCTAATCTTAATTGTATCACCATTATTTCTTATTTGTATCCACTGCTGAGGACAAAGTCAAAGGAGCCCAGAGTTGCAACCACATCCTTGATGCAGGAGGTCACCTTAACTGTTTCTCTTTTTACTAAAATAATTTGAGAGATGCACAGCTGTCATGCAGGGCCAATGCCAAGATGCCCAAGCATAATTTAGATGTCATTTTCTCTATGCATAGCCGTGATAGGATTAAGACAAAGCAGATTATTCAACTCTGATATGAGTTTGGAAATTCGAGTGATTTATGGTGTGTGAGCTCTCCTTGGATGAATAGCATTAATTACCTAACTTAATAAAAACCGCAGTACTCTTTGGGTCAGTTCCTGTGGCAAGAATCACTGTGGTGTTGAAACGAGTATTACAAGGAAACAAAGGCAAAGTCGTTGACAAGTATGTATGTCAGCTGCAATTTACAATGATAGATGTGAGCATTAAGAAACCAAATTTTGTGATTAAGGAAGCACAAGCCCTTACTCAGCAGAAGACAGTTGAAACCATTTGGGTCTGCAGAATATAGCAACTTATTGAAAAAGTAATGCCGCGTGATTAATTTTTAAGCAGATTTTCCTAGGACTGCATTTTATGACATTCAACTGCATAAGGAGTTGCGCTGAAAATCTGGGGTCACTGCATTACAAATTTAAGGTCAGGTTTCTAGTTCTCTTGAGACCCAAGTTTGTTATTAAAACTCCAGCTTTGCTACACTACTTGGCCTCAGAGCTGGAGCATGCCACACAATTACTATGTGTATTCATTTCATAGCCAAAGAAAGAGCTACAGTGCATTCGTAAACATTGAGGAATAGGATGGCAAGAGGGAAAAGCTGATAGGGCTCCTGTATCTCTATTAGTTCAGGATAAGAGGACATTCCAGCAGGTGTAGCTTGCATGGCAACTTCTACACAACCATTAAAGATGTAGGAGGGCTCCTCTTTTATGTATTTGGCCACTCCACAGGATTAAGAATTTTAACCTTACAAACACTGGCGGCATGCCCTAATCAGAAATCTTGTGGGTTGTGAAGGAGATACACAAAATTCATGCACCTCTGTGCTTTGTTCCATCCCAGATGTCTGATGTTATTCTTTTACTTCTTATACCTATGATGCATTTGGATGAGCTGTAATTCTTACACAGCTGCAACCTCACCCAGTTCAGCACTGTGGAACAGAGCTACTACTGGTGATGAATAAGGGCCTCTAGTCCCACTGCATCAGAGACCAGCTTGCCATGTCCTTACCTTGCAGAGATACTGTCAGTAGTTCCACAGGCACACCATTTCCCAACAAAACAGCTCTATGGTGGGGGGGGGGAACTATCCCTGTTGAACTTCTGGCTTCCATGCAGGTGTTAAACTAGGCACAGCTGCCCTGGATGATACAGCTAGATAGAAGAGGATTCAATGGGTATTTCTTCCAAAATATTAGCTGTTGCCCTTTATCATCAAACTTCTTGGTGTGGGCAGAAAGAAGAAACCTCCAGAAAAGTGGCTAGGTGCCAGAGAAGAAGTTCTAGAAACCATCCCCAAGTTGAAGTTATAAGTTTAATGTAGATAAAATGCTGTGTTTGAATGCATTATATTTAAAGTGCTGTAATGGGAGGTTTACCTTTAGGCAAAAAGGTTCCACTCTGGCAAAAGAAGGCTGGTGGTTTCCCCCCCACTAGAGTGAGAGGAGCTACCTGATGACTCACCTCAGGAAACACAAGCTGCAGAGCTCTCACAGCAGGAAGCTGAAACTTGAGAAGCCTGTATTTGTTTGTTGGAGATGGCTAGTAGTAGTAGCCACAGTGAAGTTCTGCAATTATAAATAAGCTTAGGATCTCCCTCTGGGAACAGAGGAAAGTTTCAAGAGTGTTCTGCAGTAAAGCTGTGAAGCGCATTCTTGTGGTGGAGAGCATCCATTTCTACACAGGATTCAGATCAGGGATTCAAATGGACAACTCTAAAAGCCCATTGCCCTCAACATGTCAGGCAAGGGGCTCAGTTTCTGGATCAAGCTCTCAGCCAATTCTCACACCTTCAGTTCAGTACTTCAGTTCCATTCAATCGGGTTGAGAAGGAATAGGGTACTGGTGGCCCTCCAGAAGTTGCTGGGCTAAAGCTCTCATCATCCCCAACTATTGGCCATGATGGCTGGGGCTGGTGGGAACTGGAGTCCTAGAACATCTGGAGGACCACAGGTTCCCCATCCCTGAGTTAGAGCCAGAGCAGTAAGAATTTGCTCATTACTGTTTTCATCCTTCAAAAAATATACAAACGGGTATTTAATGCTGTAGTGAACAGTAGAATACCTATGTTTGGATGCATTCCCATAACTGTGAAATATGTCCAGGTTGGACTTGCAATTAATCATTTTTCAGAAAGTGTTCCTACGTGACATTTTAGTGGGATTATAGAAAACCTGTGACACATTAATACGTTTCCCCCCTCCAAAATCGTTAGCACAAAAGGTAAAATGGCAACACACCATTGATTTTTCATTTTCGAAGGTTAGCACAACCTCAGATACTTCTTGAAGCCAAGAGCAAGATGCAGCTATTCAAGCATCCAATGTAAAACAAAAGACTTATTTACAGGCACAGCAATTTAACAAGCTGGGGGACCTGTTTGCTGTGCAGATTTCAGATGAAATTAATTCTTTGTGTGACAGCACAGATTGAAAAAAGCAACAATAATTAGCAGCATTTTGTTCATGACTGACACTCAAAAAGCAGAGACAGGTACCTTACAAAGTGATTGTTTTTGGAGAGATATAGGAAGAAAAACCTGGAGTGGGGGAAACCTGGAATTTTTGGCTTTAGAGAGAATGCCTTTTAAATGAAAAATAAACTCAGAGGGTGGAATCCATTTGGTTCTCTCGTACTCATGGAATACTTTTTGATTCCTCTGCTAATAGAAGGAATCAAAAGGCATGGAATTTGCCTTTTTCACGGCTGGCAAACACTGGGTCTATGTTTATATCAAGATATCCACTACTACAACACTAAGGTCTGAGTAAGAAACTGAGAGAAACCAACATTTGCAGATTTATTTTACTCTCCTGCTTCTGCCTTACTCTCTCTCATAGTGCCCAAAGTTAACCAGGTCCTTAAAGGCTGTTTTTAAAAGAGCAACATAATCTCAGCACACATGCAATTCTTGTCTGAATTGGGCTAAAGTTTCAGAAGGCATTGCTTCCTCAGCTTAATTTTTTAAGAGATAGAGTTAAGTTTTTTGTTTTTTAAAAAACATATGTTAAAGGGATTATCAGTGACAGTGAACTCCAATCTAGAAAACGCCTTTCTGAGCTGAGAATGGCATCACATGGGGTTGACTCATATTTGCTTCAAGGGAATTGATTAACTTTTCAATAAAAATCTCAGTCGTGCAAGAAAGTAGGAATTACAATTTGAGCTATTTTTTCTCCTAATAAATATAGTATTGGTAATATGCACTTCCTTACTCAAGAAGGATGGAGAGAAGCAGATAATACAAAGTAATAAATTAGCATAACAAAGACTGAAGCAGAAGGGGGGAATCAATTTATGAGAAATCTGACTGGGGCAAAATAATACGGGATTCAAAATTGTAATATCAAATTCAAAATGCAACATTTCATCAGACATTTTTATGCATTCGTTTCCTTTTCATATGCCAAAATATCATCCAAAGCAGAAAGTATACACAAGTCATGCAATGATATCTCCCATACTTCATTGCGTACCTGTACTGGCATCAAATGGGGAAAACCGAAAGTGTATCATTCTGTTCCCTGCATGCAGAGGATAGTGTAAAGAAACTTCTAAATTGTAGCTATGGAACCATGTGGAGGCCCACACTAATCAGAAACCAAGGCTCTATGCCCATTCATTACACATGCAGCATTCCTGACCCACTCACCTGTCTAGAACCAGGAGTAAGCAGCACAGCTGGTGGGATTTTGGCCACTCACTGCTTTACACGGGGGGAACGATGCGATGACACTGGGAGCCAAACAAACTGGTTGCCGGAGAGACAAGGGAGTATGCTTGACTACCCAATCATTCCCTTACCTTAAAGAGAAGAAACCTGTGGCCTACCAGATGCTTTACAACTCCTCTCATTTTTGACCATTGGACATGCTGGCTAGGGCTCATGGGAATTCTAGTAGGGCCACTGTTTCTCCTTTGAGAGCCAGTGTGGTGTAGTGGTTAAGAGCGGTAGTCTCGTAATCTGGGGAACCGGGTTCGCGTCTCCGCTCCGCCACATGCAGCTGCTGGGTGACCTTGGGCCAGTCACACTTCTTTGAAGTCTCTCAGCCCCACTCACCTCACAGAGTGTTTGTTGTGGGGGAGGAAGGGAAAGGAGATTGTTAGCCGCTTTGAGACTCCTTAAAGGGAGTGAAAGGTGGGATATCAAATCCAAACTCTTCTTCTTCTTTCATGCTGCACTTCATTCATCACACATCAATGGTAGCTTCCTGAAAGTGAAACTAAATACTTCCTTGGGCACCAGACAACTGGCCATTCATACTATAGTTGCCAACAATTTTGCATAAGCAAGATTCAGGGTGAACGAAGAGTCCCACACAAGGCAAAGCAGCCAAGGAACTGTGGCTGGCAACATAATGGGGGTAGCAGGAGGGGAGAAACACTAAAGTGGGATGTTGTCAAGCTGTCATCATCAATTTCTCATCTGCACTAGATGAAAATTTGCATGTTTTAGGCAAAAGTGAAAAGATTGTTGGCTGTCACTAGATTTCACTGACAAATTTAAGAGGATACTGCTCAGGGGAAACAGCAATAGGTTTAGAGGAATAAATTAGCTGTGGCTGTAGAAGTGGTAGGTTGGTTTTCTTGGGGGGGGGGGGTTAGTGTTTTCAGAGTTGAACTAATCCCCAATCATCCATGAAGCTCACTTTATATCACTGCCCTATTTAAAGAGGGATTATTACTAAGTGTACAAATCTCAGTGTGTCTGCTCAGAAGTAAATCCCATTGAATCCAATGGCACTTACTCCCAGATGAGTTAGGTTAGTACTTCAGCTTTATTCACTAAAAAAAATCCATTGAGAAATAATTGTTTAAAAATCTGGAAGTCAGTTTGTGATGTGATATAATTTTAAAAGTTAATTACTCACTCATCTAGTGTTATTTCATTGCATTATTTTTTTAAAAAGCCATTAAATTAAAGTCATTCTAGAATCACAGAAGAGATCTGACATATTATCCACTCCTTGTTAGAAACTGGAGTTCAACCTATGGAGATGTCTCAGAGCAAAAGTGTCATTTTTAAAATTAATTTCATCATCATGATACTATATTTTTTTTAAAAAAACAAAAAACCCTATGACAACCTTATCAAAGGGCCAATAAAAAATAAAATAGAGAATCGTTTCATTTTATTTTGATATAACATTTCAATATTGCCTTTCAACTATAAAAAGAGCCTCCCAGGCATTTTGCCACAATAAAACATCAACACAATTAAACAGAGCATTCAAATGCAAAATTTAATCAACAAAACCTAGCAATATAACAGCAAAGGGCAGTAGAGAAGGGCCCAGTCTAACCAACAGGATCACAAAGGTGCAGTGGTCTGGGGTCAAAGGAGGTCAAAGACCTGCTACTATTTTTGAGGCAGGGGCTCTATCTCCAGCCAAATCAGCATGAAAGGGGACATTCTTAGCCACTGATAAGCCTTCTCACACTTTGTATTGATTGATTCAGAGTGAAATAAGGAGACTCCACCACTGAGGATTGGCTCTTAGGGTCACTCTGGTGAAGGTGCGTGGGAAGAACACGAAGATGTTATTTTTCTGTATGCTACAAAGCTAAGCATTTAGGGACACTGACAACACAATGTGCTTCAGTTTCAAGAGAAGGGTGTGCAAGTTCTGTTACATACACGTGAACTTCAAGGAAAGCACAATCTAAGCCACTATGAAAGAAGATATATGGAGTACTCCAAATGTTGTATAAGATTATTGCATAATTTTTTAAGGTTGTATAAAGGTTAGGTGGTGACAGGGAATGACATTGAGACCTGGCATTGAATTCATTTTTGTGTTGTGGTGGAATACAAAACAAGGTCATGGAAGCTGACTGCAATTCACAAGCAAATTCACGTGGGAAGTGACTATCCTTCAGTTATCTTCAGCCCAAGCCATTTAGGTTTCTACAGGCAATAGAACTGGAAAGTGGAGTCAACTGGAAGACATGGAATAGGTATTCATTCTGTAGAAAGGGGAGGATACAAGTCAAGATTTGCTTTTAGATTGAATAGGTGCTCCCATAATTTTTTGTAATCTTGTGTATCTAGGGCATAGGCTGCATGAACTCCCATCCCCCTTTCAACAAATTCTCATGCAAAATTTCAGTTAACTAGCAATGTTATAATACATCCAATTAAAACTGACCTCAGCTCTTCTTCATAGTAAATTAAATAGATAAAACTGAAGTTGCATGTGAGGATACTTGAAAATAAAAAAGGAACAACGAGAGATCACAAGACAATAAGAGAGTGGGATTCAAAAGCATCTGGAAGTGCAAATGAAGGAGAGGTTTAAATAAAAATGAAGAGGAAGCACACTAAGGTTCATCAAAGGGGGGGAAAGAGTGTTGAGAAAGCAACTGAAATTATTGTGATGAGTGAAACACCCACCTGCCCAATCTCAATTTGGAATTGAGCTCTGCTATCTGGGCTAAATGGTTAGGAGATAGTGTGGCTATTTCTGAGCCCAAGATAGACTTCTTTTCTGATCCTGTTATACTTCTGAAGGTGTTGTTGGAAGCAAAAAGGGGTACCACTCCCCTACATTTAGTCTCTTGCCCTCTAACTTCTTAAGTCTCCAATGTCTTAAGCCCAAAATAGCTAATAGGCTGCCTCTTTCACCACAGACAACTCTCAGTTGCAAGAGAGCCCCCTTGATAGCTCCACCACACTTGGAATTTTTGTGGTCCAGGGGAGTGCATTCTCTGGGTCAGTCTTACAGCTGTGGAAATCCCTCCCAGCAGTGGCAGACCTTGGGGTCACAAATTTCAATGGTGCCCTGTGTGTCGCCAAAATTCAGTGCCCCCCGCCTCTTGCCTTTCTTTCTACATCATAGTTGTGGTGCCCCCTGTAGCACCCGCAAGGTTTCGCACCCAGTGTGACCAAACTGGTCATTCTCCACTAAATCTGCCTCTGGTATATGACACATTCACTATATAGATTTTGTCATATCTTAAATAAATATCTCTGTACCCTGGATGTTGACACCTGGTGCATATATACATAGCTACACATATAGAAGTAGAAATTCTACAAAACTGATTATCAGTGAGGCCAATGTCACTACATAAAAGTGAAGCCTGGTAAGAACCAAGTTTAACAGGAAGACAACACTGACTGTTAAGAGTGGGGGGGGGGGACAACTCCAGATAAGGCGCAAGAGTGGCCCTGCACTTACAGCAAAAATCTTGGGTTGAATAAGTGTTTTCAAGGATTGTGGTTGGATGAAGAGATGGTGAGGTGTTGGGGTGGCAGAAGGTGGTTGACTAGAGAATAAACAGCCAAAATAATGTGTTGTTTTTTTCCTATACGGTACACTAGGAATTCTCTCATATACTCTGACCACTAATGCATTTCTGATCAAAGTCTGACCAATTGGGAATCTGGTTTGATTCTCTGTATTGAACCCCCAATGGGAATTTTCTCCCACAATATATAGATATTGATATATCTTAGGACCCACCCTAACTGTGTGATTGTAAATTGTTTTAATTGGTTTTAAGATTGTATTTTCACATTGAAACTCCAGCGGATGCAAAATGCCGTGGCGAGACTCCTTACGGGGTCCTCACTGCGAGATCACATTCACCCAGTGCTATACCAGCTGCACTGGCTCGCGGTAGAGTACAGGATCAGGTTTAAGGTGCTGGTTTTAACCTTTAAAGCCCTATACGGCCTAGGACCCTCATACCTACAGGACAGCCTCTCCTGGTATGTCCCACAGAGGAACTTACGGTCTTCAAATAAAAACATCTTGAAGGTCCCAGGCCACAGAGAGGTTAGGCTGGCCTCAACCAGAGCCAGGGCTTTTTCGGCTGTGGCTCCAATCTGGTGGAACGCTCTGTCACAAGAGACTAGGGCCCTGCGGGATTTGACATCTTTCCGCAGGGCCTGCAAAACAGAGCTGTTCCACCAGGCCTTTGGCCAAGGCACAGCCTGACTCCCTCCTTTGGCAATCCTCACAGAACTCTAGCCCAATTGGTTGCCATTAATCTGATTTGAATTAATTTTATAATGAAATGATTTTAGAATGTTGTATCATTTTATTGTTGTTAGCAACTCTGAGCCCGGCTTTGGCTGGGGAGGGCAGGATATAAATAAATTTTTATTATTATTTTATTATTGTTGTAACCCATCCTAGGACCTGATAATGAAGGGTGGGTAAGAAATTCAAAAAATCAGCACCAGCATCATCCCTGTCAAAGCAGTGGGTTCTCCTCTACTTCCTTTACCTAGTTGTAGCAAGGTCAAAGGTGACAAATAGTTCACAGCAGATAATAACAAAATGATCACCAAATGGTGGGGATTTGTGTGGTGGCCTAGAGATAGCAGAGTGTTTGCAGAATGAGCCAAGCTAAATGTTGGTGAGGGTGCTCTCACTTCCACAAGACCTTGGGTGCCATTCAGTGACAAACAGTAGCTCTGCTGGTAGTCACCATCTCTTCCCATTTTCATTTTGATTCCTAAGCTTCTTGTTCTTTACAGCATCTTCCACCCCTTTCCCTGGTTGGAAGTACTGTACATTTATTGCTAGGGATGGGAATAGTGTAGGGCTGATGCCGCCACAAAAGTACTCATAGCTCTTTAAAGCAGAAAGAAGCCATGTTTTCTCACTGTGCAATTCCTAGTGAGACAGGGCAGTTGGAGGCTGATTTCCAGGTGAAAGGTAGGTGAAACTTCTTTCAAGTTTCCAGCAACACGTCTCTTTGATCACTCTTGCAGACGGATTTGAGAGGAGCAGGCAGACAGATTCACAAATAGAAGAAAAACACATGCTTGAGATTGAACACACACATCCATCACACAAGCTATTCCATTTGAAAGGTACAGAACAGATGGGATGGGCAAGAAAGCCAATGATAGGAGAGGTTGTGAAAGTCTCTACTGTGGACATAGAGATAACAGAAAGATCCAGTATCTGTTAGGCCTAGTGGTTAGGCCTGTCTCCAGCCAGACAGGAGCCAGTTAACTGGAAAAAGGTCCAAAGCAAGGCTGTAAAAATATTCTCCCTAGGCTAAAGAAACCTTCTGACATTTTGGCCTTAGGAGCTATTGTGCTTCAATACCTGTGGAAACCTCTAAGAAGACAGCATTCACAAAACAGAATTGATCAGAATTCATTTAAGATCTCTTCAATTTCAAGAGGCAGACATCTTCACCAACAGTTAGCAATGTCTTCTATACACCTGCTAAAGTGGTCCTCCTACACCAGCATGGGATGATGATTTGATGACAGTAAACCAGTGGCCTTGTCTAGCGTCAGCAGTCACTTACCACTGAAACAAGGAAGGTTAAACATGAAGCAGGCGCCCTTGTGTCACTTCTAACACTTGGCCCCTTGGCCTCTTTCCACCTACTCTCCATCCATTTTACCTCTTACAGCACCAAGTGACAAAGGACCTTTCAAACCTCATAGCTAACCCAAAATTAATTTTTTGTGGCTGCAGAGGCAGGGAGGGAGAAGACAGCCTTGCCATGAAAGCTGCCACATATATTTAATGGAAGGAAAAGCTACGATCCGCACATGCCTCACTGCCTATCACAATTACACTACCTTCCAGGTGGCAAAATTTGGCAGAAGGTGGGGAGGGACATCTTAGATGCCCAGCCATGAGAAGCTGCACTGGAATAGTCACAGATTGTGTACATATATCCTATACCCTAAAGAATTCCCTCCTTTGCTCCTGCTATTTTATTCACAATGCAAGAAAAGAACCAGATTATTAGTAGTAGCATTTATGAAAAACAGTGCTATAGCACTTCCCACACCAAATCTCAAGGCAGCATACATTATTAAGTGTATAATTATTTTTAAAATGCACATCAACACATTCAAATACAGGAAGAAAATGTTAACCATTAAATATGTTAGCATTTGCCTTAATATATTCCTAATTGTTCGGTAATATATTTCCATCACAAGTTGGCTCCATGACAGTACCTGTCAATGCGAGGGAAATATGCCAATTGTAAGATTGGGCATGGAAGGGGTCATCTTAATTTACCATGCGACCTACAAATAGGGCTTTGAAACTCTCCAATTAATGTTCTCTATTCTACCCAATTATGAATTGTGGACTGATTCATCAACGTGTTAATTTACAGAATCTGTGACCGTAAGAAGACTGCTTGGCAATTGGATAATTCAACCACTTAATGAGTTCAATACTTTTCATGGAAAACTGCTTCTTAACTCCCAAACTGGAAAGGTTGATGAGTCTATGATTCATATTGTTACTACACGCTGCACTCGTTAGAGAAGTGGATATTAATTATATATAAACTTAAGTGGAGGGGGAGCAATGTGTGGGAGGAACAGGAGTTTATAGACAACTTAGCATTAATAAAGATTTAGAGCTGTGTTCTCTTCTGTATAAATCCACTGCTATTTTCTATTAATTAACATAATTGATAACAATTATAAAGATATCTGGCATTTTAATCATGCAAATACATCTTCCACTGTCAGAGCAGAAAATTAAAAACAGCCAGGAGTCTTTTATTTGCAGTACGAGCTGGAGAGGAAATTAAAACAGCACCAATAATGAATGAGTGATATATTCACTTTAAAAGAAATCATAGATTAAGTTCATAAGGCTAAGGACAGGACACCAGGAAGCTTTGTAATGAACATAAGAGGTAAATGATGCTGCCACTCTAGGAATACTAGAATGAGTTGCAGGGGGCAGGGGAGAGCATAGAGGCAATTCACATCGTTCTGATGTCTTGAGTACTTCTCATCACTTTTAAATATTACAGGATGATAAATCCAGCATTGAGAGATGAGCAGATCGCCCTTATGCCAAATGTCTATTGCTGTCATATACTTCAGGGTACAGTAATGGTTTATTACAATGTAATTGGGGTGCTTCAGGAATTCTCTTCATCTGGGTTTATCCTAGGATTGCAGTCCTATGCCCACTTAGCTGGAAACTTAGATCAGAGCAGATATGCATAGGATGGTAAGGTAAATTACCTAGTGCCTTGAGAGCCACTGTGGTGCAGTGGTTAGAGTGTTGGACTAGGACCTTGGAGACTAGCATTCAAATCCCCACTCAGCCTTAAAGCTCACAGGGTGACCTTGGACTCACATGGTTGTTAGGTTTAATGAAGAGCAGCGGAACCATGCTGATCACCACCTTGTGCTTCTTGAAGAAAAAGGTTGGATATGAATGCAGTAAAATAAAATAAAAACAAAGACCTGGGGGCAGAGGGTAGCAGTGTGTGTGTGTGTGTGTGTGTGTGTGTGTGTGTGTGTGTGTGAAAATACAGAAGTAAAGATTAAACAAGCAATTTAAGACCTGCAAACAGGATGAAATAAATCCAAGAGATGAGATGGGGGCCATTGATAGTTCCAGTGAACTTTCAAATCTGCAGAAGGCTGAAATGAAGCAATTTGGGCCCTGTACACGAGAACAGAGCCAGTGAATGCTGTTTTCAGAAGTTAACAAGCAGGTGCTTGGGCGAAAGTTACTTAAGGGACGTGAGGGTACGGGGATAAGACAGCGGCTGCGGCAGTCATAAAAGGAATGATAAAGTTCTTAAGGGAAAACAGTTGATCAAAGGAAGCACCTGGGCTGTCAGATAAACCACTGATGAGGTGCTAAACAAACAGTTCAGTTGGTTAAAGGAGCTGTAAAATGCGAAGGAGCCTTGTTCCTATGCAACCACATGGAGAGGGCACAAAGCTCCCAAAGTAAACGGATGGACTAAATAACCCAGGATCTCTTCCACATCAAATGCAGAGCCCCCGAGAGTTCTGTAAGCATACTCTAACACTATAAAGCTTTCTTAAGGATCTCCAGTATTTCCCTTTCATCACACTGTAGGGATTTGACAAGCCATCGATTAGACCAGCTACAAACTACAGACTTTACTTATGATTTCCCCGTGGTTAACTTAAGATAGAAATTATCTATCCAGGCTAAAAACAAAAACTTCAACTCTTGGCATGGTGCAAATTGCTACTGGAATGGCCGTAGGCAAAGATGGGCCAATATATTTTGATGTTTGAGGTGGAACAGCAAATAGTGCACACACATATATGCACAAGGCCATTAGTGCCCGTGATCATGCACAGAGTTGGTTTTGAAGGATCTTTGCATTCCAGATCAGTTGGTAGAGGAAACACCATCCACATTACTGTCCTCCCTGCCTATGCCTCCTCTTCCTACAGGACAGGGGTGAGGAACCTCATACCCATGGGCTGAATGCAGTACCAAGACCTCTTTATTTGACCCTCAGGACTCTTGGTAGATCATTGCCAGGTTACAGCATTCACTGACCCTGCTCCATACCTCCTGAAGTGCTTTTGCCTGGCTGGAATGTGCCCTCAAACTATGATACTATTGCTAAAATGGAGGATGGAGAGGTCTGTGCATGTAGTGGAACTCCTAAACTTTTGCATGGTTGAAATACAGTACAGCCTATGCACGATCTATTGCTTCACCCACACTTGGCATGGGACTTACTTCTGAATAAAGCTGCTTAGAGTCAGGGTGAAAGTGACTGACGAAAAGTTCTGGAGGAGAACTTCTGCCTGTTTCCGAAAGGGACTCATCTCCCCTTCCTCCCCAGCCTCCATTCATTATTAGGAGAAGTTAAATGGAGTCTCAGAAGAGCCCCACAGATGTGCACTAGAACACTTTGTGCATAACTAAAGAGCTACATACAAATAGTTTAGTTTAATAAATAATGTCCAGCAAATTTATCCAAAAAAGGCTCCTGCATAATTTAAGCTTGCTTGAGGGAAGGTTGAGTTTGTGCGCTGGCAATGCGCATTCTTGTTTTTCCCAGACTCCTTACATCACAGTGTGAACCGCAAAATGAAATATGACATGTGTTAATGTTGCATGCTTGTCTATTTAAACTCTCTTGCTCCTGAAATGTAGAACTTGGCATTAAACCTGCCTCTTTTTGTGAGTAGAAAAGCCCCTTTTGGTGTAGTGGGATCTCCAGAATCTCTTCACTATATATAATGTATCAAAATGAACCTGTCCTGATCGATATTTTGTTTTTTCCTGCCTGCAAGTGTCCCTGCACTGGCAAAACAACAACAACAACAACAACAACAACAACAACAACAACAACAACAACAACAACAACAACAACCTGATACTTTATTTCACACTGTGATAGGGAGAGAAGAGAATCTAGTGAATCATGAACTAACTCTGAGGAATTGCATCAGTTTCACTTCACTTCATTATTTTATTTTTGTTAATTAATAGCACATACTACCCACTCTTCACCAGTTGGTGCTGCCAGGGTGGGTTACACACATAACACGCCATTCATAAAAAAGTCCAAGAGATAAAGCTGCAGTTAATATTTATTTATTAATTATTTGGGTTTATTGAATTTATATAGGACCCTTCATCCAAGGATCACAGGGCAGCTTCCAGTATTAAAAACACAGAATTACATGACACAATAGCAAACCAGATAATATCCTCCCACAATTTAAAAGGCCATAGCTTGTTTAACTAGAATCGTAGTGCTTGCAAGAGATATTGGAGCCCTTCTAGCACAATCACCTCCCCCCAGTGCAGGATCTGCACCACAGAATCACAACCTCCCTTCCGTTTTCTATTCTATGTTTATCACCATGGCTGTTCCATGTTTAATACTATCCACAGTTCACATTAAAAGTCGCTTAGGTTAATTTTTTTTTATTTTAAAAATAATACATATAGACTGTAAAAGTTAAAACCATGAATTGTGAATTAGGAATGACTTCCCATGATTCAGCCACTTGCCATGCAGTCCTAGGCACGCCTACTCAGAAGTAAAAACCCATTGACTCCACTTGGACTTACTCCCAGGTCAGCGCCCCTTACATCCATATGAATATTGAACTGTTATAAACTAGAGCTGAAATCCTGTTAAGGTTTTTTTTTAAAAAAAATAAATAAATAGACATATGAAGCCCGCAGAATGTTCTATAGTCAATTTCTGTTTCATTGATTCCATTTTGCAAAAAGAGGTATAAGGAGCTTAACCCTGCAGTACTGACCTTAACTGAACAAAGCATGCATTCCAGCTGTTTGCCAAGTACCCTGAAAAGCATAGCTGTAATTTAAACAGAGCAGCACTCATAAAGATGGAGAAATACTTTCTTGCTAGAGCAAGGACAACTATGATGTTGCTTCCAGTTTTATTTCGGCAGTGTTTTTGAAGCACCCGCATTCCACATTGGTTTCTATTCTTTGCATAATGCAGCATATAGCAGCCATGGTGATAGTGGTCAATAACCAACTTGGATGATTTGAAAAGTGGATAAGAGAATTTTTTTGGGGGGAAGGCTATCAGAGGGTACTGGTCATGATGGATGTGCTCTCCCTCCATTGCCCAGAGTCCCTGAAAACTAATTGTGGGAGTCTCAGGTGAGGAGAGTGCTGTTGTGTTTAGGTAATTCTTGCTGATGTCCCGTAAGCAACTGGTTGGTTTTGCAATAATAGGATACAGTGGTACCTCGCAAGACGAATGCCTCGGAAGACGAAAAACGCGCAAGACGAAAGAGTTTTTCGTTTTTTGAGTTGCTTCGCAAGACGAATTTCCCTATGGGCTTGCTTCGCAAGACGAAAACGTCTTGCAAGTTTGTTTCCTTTTTCTTAAAACCGCTTGAAGAGGTGCAGTTGCGACTTAACCGTGCTTCGGAAGATGAAAAATTCGCAAGACGAAAAAACTTGCAGAACAAATTAATTTCGTCTTGCGAGGCATCACTGTAGTGTCTAGATGGGTCTTTGGCCTAATCCGGCATGGCTCTTATGTTTTCACATAGGAAAAAGGCTTCGACTGTGAGTATCACCAGTTCCCTGAATTAAATCAACTGAAACAGCAGCAAAATGGCCACATTAAGAGCCCTAAATTAGTAACTCCCCGGTTGCATTACTATTGATAAGAGAGATTATCAATACAACTCTCTTAACCTAACATACTGTATTTACTGCATGGCTGCTAAACTCTTTTTTGTTGTGGGGCGGGGGTTCTCTTCGATGAAATATTTCTGCTTGCATCGGCTGAGATAATTACAAAGACAGCTTCTAAATTGCTTTTGTCATCCTGCCAGCAACAGATTTGTACTTAAATGGTACACTTTACTACTGTACAGGCTTATTATACCAGGGACGCTAACGAGAATATATTTGATTCTTTCTCTCTCTCTCTCTTTCCCTTTTGGGGAAAAGCAATTTATTCCCCAAATGGGCAGGGAATACATCCTCATGAGACTATAATCATGCTATTTTCATTTTTTTCTTCTTTTAAAAAGAAATATTGATAACATCATTACTGTTACTTTATGGATTCTTGGTTACATGTATCAGTTTAAATCCATTGACACTTTGTTCTCCTGTCTTTTGAAGTATTTTTCTAACTATTCCAGGACCCAGTTATTTTGTGAGTCAAGGAAATGAACCCATGTGGTGGTAAATAAGAGACAAGGATGCAAGAATGTTAGGTTAATGGGCTGGAAAAGGCCACAACTTTTATTGGTTACAGCATGTGAGTGGTATTGGCTTAGGCATTGGATCAAACAATCTATACATGACTCCACCCCGCTCAGCGGGGAGTCATTCGAGGGTTAACAGCCAGTGGGAGGAGCTTGTTGATGCAAATACAACTGGAAGCTTCCCCTGATGTCACCAGGGGTCGTGCCATGGCCCTAGCCACCAACAGGACAGGATCCATGACCGCTGGATTCCTTTAACGGAATACCCTACAAGAGGCGGGGTAGGTGATGGCCAAACCCCGCCCACCAATGCACAACACATATTCCAATGCCTAACCGCCACCTGAGCCAAAGAGGCTCACCACCAAATACCCTCACAGCTGCAACCAATTCATGATACCACCTATGATGTCTGATAACCACCATCAGATAAGTGAATGCCATCATCTCTGAACAGGGATGCCACGCTGAACCTGATGTCAGCATGCTTGATCACCTGACTATTCATAAAACGCATCTTGCAGGCCATCAACCTGGGAGAGAACATTTGTACCTTGTTTTAAACTAAGTATGTGTTATGATGGACAGACATTGCCTGAATATCATAAAGTTGGACCAACAATATATTTTGCATGCAACCCCAATCTCTGAGTGGTGCAAAACTCCGGGGGTCCCAGGAGTTTACCCAGAGTTTGAATTCCTTGGAGTGAGGGACAGCAGAGACCGTGATGTCTTTATGACAAATAGTTTATTTACACATATGTATAACCTGAGCCTTTGGTGGAGGGGACTCACAGCATTAACACCCCAGAAGGCAGTGGCGTAGCGTGAGTTGTCAGCACCCGGGGCAACGCAAGTAATTTGCGCCCCCTAACCCGGGGCAAGGCAAGTAATTTGCGCCCCCCTAACCCCTAACCTGCGAGTTGCCGCTGGCGCTGGCGCCCAAACGACGCCGCTTGCCCGGAGGAGGAGGGGGGCAGAGAGGCGAGGAAAATGCAACGGCCCAGCAGCTGCAGCAGCACCGGCGGAGGCGGGGCTGTGAGGAGGGGCTGCCTGGCGCGTCCTCCGCGGCGAGCGCTGAGAGCCGCTGCCTGCCGGGCGCCTTTAGCCCGGACGCGCGCACAGCTCGTCGGTTCCGCGAGACATGCGGCTCCGCTACAGCCTGCGCCCGAGGCTCTTCGGCGACTCCGGAGGCAGCGAGCGCGCCCCCCCCCAGATGTTGCGCCCGGTGCGGCCGGCACCCCTGGCACCCCCCACGCTACGCTACTGCCAGAAGGTTTTGCCTCTCTCATAGCCACAGACTTGGATTCCAGCCCAAACCAAGCATGTCTCTCCCTCTGTCTCTCTGCCTGCTTCTAGTCCAGCTCTTACACTCAACTCTGGTTTTGTCTTTCTCACTACTGGCCAGGTGAGGGCCGGGAGCCACCCATTGTTCTCTGGCACAAAGCCACTTCCTTTATGACCTATACTTAGGGGCCATTAACACACCAAGAAGCTGGCCTGGCCTGGCTGAATCCTTGCTGGGTCCAGGAATTAAATGGGATTCAAGCATACAGCCTACCCTGTTTGAAAGAATCCTCTTTTTTGATAGCTTGTACCAAGTCCAGTTTAAACATAAAGGAGCACAAAATGGGAGAGCGACTGGAGTCTTGATGTTGCTCATCAATGCTTACCACCTGGACAGCTGACCAAGCAGGCAGACAGGCCATCTGGTTACAGTATTCCCCACTGCTGTTTTTCTATTTAAATGATAGTAATTATGGCTAAATTAGCATCCATGCAGCTAAATTAGCATAAACAAATCTTTGTGCTTTTTGTCCTCTTTTCTAGTGACTTATTTCCTAGACCACTAGTAGTCTAAGTAGAGGTGGCTCCCATACTTGAATAGCTTTTAAAAGAGAATTAGACAAAATCATGGAGAATAAAGCTATTGGTGGCTATTAGCCCATTGCTGGGTATTTTTCATTTCCAAGCCATCAGGCTACTGGAAACTGTGCCCAGTACCACTGAAGATATTGCAGGGGAAATACAATGGTACCTTGGGTTACAGGTGCTTCAGGTTACAGACGCTTCAGGTTACAGACTCCGCTAACCCAGAAATAGTGCCTCGGGTTAAGAACTTTGCTTCAGGATGAGAACAGAAATCGTGCAGCGGCAACAGGAGGCCCCATTAGCTAAAGTGGTACCTCAGGTTAAGAACAGTTTCAGGTTAAGAACAGACCTCCAGAACGAATTAAGTTCTTAACCCGAGGTACCACAGTATATTCAAAATTGCTCCTATTAAATAGTTTGTCTTCCCATCAAATTCTAGAAGGCATAGATTACTTAGCTACTTCTTAACAACACACACGTACTCTTGATCAAGCACTCAAACTCCAATATGGATGGAGCCAAGAGTGCATATTCTCACAAAGTGAACGGGCCTTGTTAATTGGCTCATAGAAGATCAAAAACAGCAGCACTTACTTTTGGTTTAGAAGTGGCCCCGAGTTATTTTCTTTGCAGTTTTGTTGTAAGAATGTAGCAAGAACATGCTGGATTAGGCCAAAGGGTGACAATTTCAGACAGTGGCGTAGCGTGGGGGGTGCAGGGGGGGCCGGCCGCACCGGGCGCAACATCTGGGGGTTAGGGTTAGGGGGCGCAAATCCACGGGTTAGGGGGCGCAAATCCACAGGCTAGGGGGTGCAAATTACTTGCCTTGCCCTGGGTGCTGACAACCCACGCTACGCCACTGATTTCAGAACTACAGCATGTTTGGTATTATTTGGCCAGCATGGTCTAATCCTTTGGGGTCATGCAGCTGCTGTTTGGTGCAGAAAGAAGAGTGCTTTCAACATTTTGAGGCTCTAATGACTGCTTACAATGTTTCAGGTTTTCTGCAAAGATATTTAGTTTTTGTTTTTTTTCCAAAAAAAAAATCTCATTCTTCACACCTAGTCAACCCTGACTAAGTAGATAGAAATTTATCCAAGTGAATCGCTGTACCTTGTTAATCAGGATAGAAGTGTAAAAAAGCTATATATGCAGCACATCAAGGCATTTTCCCTATAGCCCTTTGAATTCAATTGCTGTGACCCGAGCAGGTCAACTTGTATAAAGATGGAATAAAAGAATCCACAACATAAAGCATTAAGGGAAGGGAAGTACAAGTATAGATTTCATTCCTTCTGCTTATTTGAAATGGGGAATGTGGCATGAAAATAATTCCCCAGTTTTACTCTGTATACCTGTGTTCCTCTCATCAGAGTACAATAACATTTAATCTATGCTTTCACGTCTTTAAATAACAAGGTGTCAAGAGCCATATTGAGACTGTTGTAGTACCGGTACCTTTGAGACTTAATATTTTTAGTTTGCCCAGGAGGTCAAAGGCAAACCTATTTTCATCAGATGCCGGCTGATGGAATGGTATGCATGATCACATGGATTTAGTTTCCCTAGACATAAACCAAGTTAAGAAAAGGTAATGAAAGAGGTAAATGGCAATAGAACACAGTTTCATTTTAAGCAGTTTTTGTTTTACTGATTCTTCTTCCCCCAATGGTTTTGTCTACCTTTGGTTTCTCCCTAATGCCTGAGAATTGGTTGCTCACAAAAATTTCATCAACAAGGGGAAGACGTACTGAAAGAGAGAATATCACGAATAACGCAGAACAGATATTTTGGAGGGGACAGCAGTTAAAACTTGTAGGGTTTGAAGACCCCCCCCCCTCTCTCTCTATCACACACACACACACACACACACACACACACGGCAGATTTAGGGCAGTGTGAGTGGTGCAGTTGCACTCGGTGCACAGCCAAGGAGGTTGCCTTCTCAAAGCTTGGTAAGTGTTTGATCAATTTTGGGAAGGAGATGTGCAGCCCTGGCAGAGTTCTTGAGCCCTCCCACCTGCTTCCCAAAGTCTAGTAATTAGTTGCCCAGCTTTGGGACGGAGGCAGAGGGACTCTAGGATCCTGTCAGAGTCTCACGCCTTCTTCCCAAAGCCTGGGCTTAAGCCGGCACTGTGAGGGCATCAAATATTGGCCTCACACAGGGTAGCATATTACCAAGGTCCGGCTGTGAGCACACATATATTCTAGGGCTCTCACACATAATTCACCCTCATGCCTCAAATCAATGTTATGTGGTGAGCCTGAGAAGCTCCAGAGGGCAGGGTATTCAGAATTATCTCATGAAAAACTTAGATTAGATCCAGGGCTGCCATTTTGATATTCATCTGCAGACCATAGGAATAGTGCAAATTTAGGCTATTGAATTCTGTCCAACAAGTGTGAGAGATGGCCAACAACTTGGATGACATAGAGGAATAGACAAATTTATGGAGAATAAGGCTATTGAGGGCTAATAGCCACAATGACTATCCATGTTCTGCCTCCACTGTTGAAGGCTGCAAAGCTCTGAATACCAGTTGCTGTAAATCACAAATGAGGAGTAATGTTACAGATTTCCTCTAGGTATCTAATTAGGAACACACCAATCTAGGCCATTTTGCTCCTCCCCTCTAGTGTGTGGGGAAAACAAATGGCAATGGCTGATTTGGTATTATGTCCAAACCAAGAATCATGGTTTGTTTTGCTTCAAACAAACCACAGTCTGTAGACAAAGTTTGTTGTTTGAGTGAAACAAACCACAGCCCTTGATATAGGTATAACTCTAAGCCAGGGAGTGTGGTTTGTTACTCCCATGTGCTAGCAGAGAGGAGCAAAGTGGTCCAGAGCAAGGATTAATTATGGTTTACTCTGGTGGTGGAACTGGATCAGTGCAGGAGACAGTGGTTTGAAAAAATGTTTATGGACCTAAAGAGAAGAGCTGAAAATTTCGAGCTCGAAAGACTCATCTTTGCACACTAGTTGTTGTAAATTATTTCAGAAAGCATGCTATTATGCTGCATCTTATAGTCATATTATGTTTGAGTGGCAAGTAGCACATCCAGGAACTGTATAATTCAGTTTCCATACCTATACATGTTCTTGCTTCACATTCCAGCAAAATGGGAGAAAGAAACATTTGCCTTCCAGGAGTGCACATATGAGCTTTCCCTAATATGTCTCCTGGAAGGTACAGGAAATGTGCTTTATTTGTTAGGAAGTTTATCACAATCTTGTTAATGTGGAACAAATGGACCATGATGCAAAAAGTTGCAGGTAATGGACATCTTTCAAAGCAACCGACGCTGAAAAAGAAAATGACAAACATACAGCCTGATCCCATTTAGGCTGGCACCCAATTTCTGTTTTATGCATTTTAAAATGTTCTCCACTTCCAGTTCATTGGCAGTGTCTCAAAATTTCTGATGATACCAATATATCTGATGTGGCAGAAGGAACCATTTTTGAGAGCAACCTGCGTATTGTGGCTTGAAGGAGGCACAGCTAAATCATCCCTTCTTCAGCTTATTTATATGGATGTTTATCTCTACCTTATCCAAGCTCTGAGTGCCAGGAGCTCTTATTCATGTCTGCAATGGAGTAGGGGGGTCAAGGGCACATTGCCCACCCAGCAGCATTGGCAACAGGCAACCAATTTGTCTGCTCACCTCCAGGCCAATCAGGAAGCGGCTGGGAAGGAGGAAGCAGTGTTTGACCCAAGGGGAAAATTCTTCCCTCTATGCTATCAAAACTCCAGAAATATGAAGTCAAACGTTACCAACAACTGAGATGCAGAGCACAATTAAGTCTATTTGCACATTCCTAATTGCCTTAGGATTTCTTACCATCAATTCAGAATAGATCCAGTTCTACTCTAAAAAGGCTACTGTTGCAACTGGCCCCAGTAGAGTTTGGCAGGTAAAGGACACGGGTGGCACTGTGGTCTAAACCACTGAGCCTCCTAGGCTTGCCAATCGGAAGGTTGGCTGTTCGAATCCCCGCAACGGAGTGAGCTCCCGTTGCTCTGTCTCAGCTCCTGCCAGCCTAGCAGTTCGAAAGCACACCAGTGCAAGTAGATAAATAGGTGCCGCTGTAGCGGGAAGGTAAACAGGATTTCCATGTGCTCTGGCTTCCATCAGTGTGCCATTGTGCCAGAAGCAGTTTAGTCATGCTGGCCACATGACCCGGAAAGCTGTCTGTGGACAAACGCCAGCTCCCTCGGCCTGAAAGCGAGTTGAGCACCGCAACCCCATAGTCTCCTTTGACTGGACTTAACCACCCAGGGGTCCTTTGCCTTTTTTTTACCTTACAGTTTGGCAGCATACCTAGTTATGAGATAGTGATTTTTTTTCCAGTTCTTGACCAGGTTGGTGCAACTAAAACTTGTTTCTGTTCCTATTGCAGACACTCTCATCAGTGTTTTTGTCTCTGCAACTCACTGCTGTAGCCTGGGTCAAAAGACAATTGACTAATTTGGCGCTGGGCGGGGGACACAGATTCTTTCAACGCTATGATTCCTCCCTGCAGAAAGATGGAATAACAGGGAAAGCTACACCTGCTAATTTCTGTCTGTCATGAAGATAAATGGAAGCAAAATTTCAGTTATAAAAGAAAAGTTGCACTTCTACCAGTATCCACACTCTATTAAATGATGGGATTGCATAGCCTGGACATTAGATGAAGGCAAAGGACTATGTGAGTTTTTGAGCATGATGCGGGGAGGGGGACTTCCTAACATAATTTACAGTAAAACAAAATGCACACAAAATGCACACAGTGTTATTTTAGTGGAAAGTACATTGAATAATCATAACAAATTTCTCAGTTTTTAAAGAAATCCTAATGGATTACCATTTTAAAAGAAATCCTAATGGATTACAGACATGGAATGAAAATTGGCTGATAGGTCCATCCTTATAGTGCACACTTCTGTACATCAGCTCTGATAATACACACACAAACACACACACAAGGCAGGCGAGAGAATGTTTTCTGAGATTAAATAGCACCCAGACATTATCAGGAATCTTATCTAGGCTGTGGCAGTCTGTATTCAGAACATTTGTTTGACAGTTTTGTATATATGGAAAAGAAAACCCTCATGAATGCAATGCAGTTGTATCTAAATATACATTAGCAGAAGTACCAAAATTGTGTTTTGAAATGAGTCAGAGCTGCAAATGAACACAAACTGTAGACATAATTGCACATTTTAAGGCTCCCCTATAAAGTTAATTAACTGTTATGAGGTAACAAAAACAGTCTTCCATATATAGATTTATTCTAAATTGCAACAATCTTGAAGCTTTGCTTTTCAAGGCAACTCTTCATTTTATCTTTATTGGAATGGTTTTCAGGTAAAATGCTGTGATGTTAGTTTTGCAAAATAGGAGTTCCAGAAACTCTTGTAAACATTTAATGAGATACTAAAGATAGCTTAAGAACGATATTATCAGTCACAAATAATAGTCTTAATGACTTACTGTCTATTAAAATGGTAACAATGGCTGCTTTAAAATAATAAACAGCTGAGTAATGGCATAAAATGTGATAAATGCTACCGTACTAATGATGACACCATTTATACAAGGCCTTGTAATGGATTTCCACTCTGTGGTGTTCAGTAATAAAAAGAGAGTCAACTGCACTTCACAAAATCATAAGCCTAGCAAAACACTGTTTAACAAAAAGGCATATGTACAATACATACTCATGTATTTTGTATGTTCACAGTTATTAAACTGCTTCATAGTAGAGTACTTTAATATAATACTTGTCAAGAAACTGCTAATGTTCTCGCTAGCTAAATACCGGTAACTGCCAACCAATCACTAACATTGGCTGGAAGTGTTAAATGAACCTTCTCTTTTTTCTGGTTGGGATATCCCTAATACTCTATTGACCTTTGCTGAACAGCATTTATTTCCTGAGCTATAAAAGGATACATCACAATTCATATCTAATGGTGTTATATCAGTGCTACTGACTTTAACTGAACTACTTTGGATCAAATGGGTAGTATCCTGTAGGCTATGTGAACTTTCCTGTCTTAAACTGGTATTCCATGTATAATAATTACCTACTTCCCTGTAGGTAAATCTTCAAGTCCTACTGGAAGCTCATCTTTGTCATTTGTAGTGATAGGGGAGGAATCTGGTAAAAGAAAATCCTCATGTGGAATCACCTGATCTGCATCATCCCAACCAAAGTTATCTTCTTGTGAACCCATACATTGCTGAATCCCCTAGTGACTATGTGAAAAGGTCAGGTAGCTGCCTCCCGGACTTCTCTTGCTTGTCTCTAAAAAAGCAATCACAGCTGCCTATGAGCAGTTAGCTAATATATGGGTCTCCTATTGCTGTGCTTATGGGGGGCAGGGATGAAAATATAGCAAATATCCTTGGAAGAATCACAACCTGAAAGCATGGTTGTCAGTTCTGGAGAGAGTTGTTAAGAAAAGAAAAGAAAAACCATGGCCGACTCCATGGCGCTCTTGGGATGAAGTGGCAGGAGGAGAAGAGAGGATTATTTTTCACATGTGTGAAGTCAGGAGCTTTCTGTGCTGTTATAATTACCTTTCAAATGTAGTAAAATAAGATAGAAGGGAAGGTCTTGGACAACCTCCAAACTCTGCATTTCTTCTAAAGTTCATTGTTTTGTTTTCAAAATTCTTCCTATAATATGTGCATGGAACCAGGACAGTGTGAAACCAAGAACAGCTGGAATTTGGACCTGTGTCCATGCCTAGTCATCTCTCCCTAAGCTGGAAGGAGAAGAAAACACCATGATTTACTGTATCTAACTGAGTATACATTTGGGATCCTGTACCCTGAGTTATCCCCGCACACAGGTCACCTAATCAATAAACTGCTATATACATTTTTGTGCTTTCATCCTGATAGTGATGCCTCCTTGGAGCTAAATAAAGCACCCTGGGAAAATGATTGAAGAGTACTGTAAAAATTCTTACAACAAATAACATAACAAATATATGGTGCTTTGCATTGTCTGCTTCCTCAAAGAGTGGGAAGTTTCAGAAGAGTTTTAAAGCAATGCCTAAGGCTTGCATGTTAAAATCCATGTGTTGGTTGTTGTTTTTTAAACAAATATGCAGGTAGAAAAGACTGCAAGCAAATGAGCATATGGACAGGTTCTTCAAATCCCCAAAGTAACATAATTCCCAAAGTGACAGGCAACACCCTTGTTGTTCCAATTCAGTTTTTGCTAGCAGCTCCAAAAGAAAAAAAGATATATATATATATAGATATATATATAGATATATATTTGTCTATTCCTCAGGTCAGAACCAAAAGTAGCAATAGCACCAGAGTATTGTCCTCCACTCCACCAATGGTTTGCTTGGGGAGTGCAGGGCAGACCATGCAGCACACACGACTCTGTCCTCTAAAACTTCATCACCAGAACTTCCTTCCTCCCAGTAGCCCTTCACCTCAAGTGATGGCCTCACTCTGCCTAATGGTCAGCGTAGTTATCACTGACTTATGAATTCGATCCCATTGTTCACTGCCTGGTTGCAGAAAAATCCTAAGAAATCATATTAACACTAATGAGAAAGTGCAACAATGTCTCTCTGTCTGCACAGAGTTGACAGACTTAAGGGACTACATAAGCAACAAAGGGACTAACAAATTTATTGTGGCATATGTTATGCTTATATTCACTTAAACATAGCTACCCCTCTGGGAAAGATGCTACAAGACTCTTTTTTATATTTGATAGAGAAGACTTTTGTTTGTACACTATTGCTTCTGCTGCTCACAGGCAACGGTGAGGGAAAGGCAGAGAAGAGTCTTGATGCCATGAGGAGGCAGGGATGGATGGATCAAAGTAGACAAGAAATCCAAGCCCTAATGCATTCTGGAGCCATTTACCGTATGTGGCATGAGTTGATTATGATCTGTAGAGCAGCGTTCTCCAACCTTTTTTGGTAAGCGCAGACCTCCATATGTTTTGGGGCTACAGCGCCTTGGTCATCCCTAACTATTGGCCATGATGGCAAAGGCTGATGGGAGTTGTAGTCCAATAACAGATAGAGGGCACCATGTTGTAGCAGCAAAGGATGAAGTTCTGCCTGCAGTAGCTTTGCTATATATAAACACTCATGCATCATTTAATTTTATTGTGGGAATGCAGAAAGGAAGCATGAAGACAAGGAGGAAAAAATGATCCCGTTTCCTCCAAGACTATTTCTTTTTCACTTTCCCAAGAACAGCTGGGTAATCAGCTGCTGGCTAGGGAGTCCTACAGCTCCATTTATTACAGCCCTTTGTCCACCACTAGTGAAAATAAATGGCCATGCTTCACTACTAAGGGTACTTCTGCAGAACAAGGTAGAATAGGGTGGAACATTTTGAAGTTTCTTCCCATTGGCTCTAAGGTAGGAAGCAATTGGAAAAAGAGCACAGATATTCAGCAGTGAAAAGGAAAATACAGTGCTACACCTTAAAAAGATATTATTTTCTTAATACGACAAGATTTCTGCCCTACCCCATTTTACAAATCTTTCCTTTTCCCCCCTGAAAAGCATTCTGCTTAGCATTGCAGATGATAAAATACTTATAAAATTACAAGTCAGGTTGCCAACTTTAACTATTCTAAGCGGTAGATTAATCTGCTAATGCTTCTTTAAGTGGGGACCCATTTAAAATAACAAGTGCACCATGAATTGTGAACTGTGCAGCACATGCAGGAAAAATAATAAATATACAGTGGAAATAGAGTGCTGAAAGTTTGAATGAAACCTATTTCCTCCCTATAATCTCATTGCCCACTCCCCTGTGCATGAAAATCGGGGGCACCCATAAATGGAAGAAAAAAACCCCACACAGGGGTATAATACATTTAAATACTCACTATACATAAACTCCTTTAAATAATGTTTTTCTCCCTTCACAAATGTTTGGCAATAGACATATCTGAAAAGGCGAAATAAACTGATGTTCCCACCCCACCTGCTGAACTGAGTTGATGTTTCAGATGCAAAATTAGATTTTTTAAAAAATTTGGGATGCAAATAATAAAATATGCTGATGATACTGAAGAAGGTGGCTTTCAAAAACAACAGCGTTGTGGCATGTTGATACCATTTGTCATTATTTCCCATGGTTTTATTTGATTGGCCATTATGTAGATGTGTAATGTATCGGGGGCTACTGAGATTACTGTATCTGAAAACTCAGCATGGCTCTCAGCTTTATATTATTTCATATACCTGTGGCTCAGCAAAGTAATTTCTGCAGAGATTGCTTGAAATAACATACAATGCAATCTCCTATGGCTTTATCTGGAGGGTATTTTTTTCCAACTTATATAGACCCCATAAAAATGAAGTAAAGTTACCATATTGCCTTTCATGCTTTGACTTGCTTCTCAGCATGCAATGCAAAACATCTTCCTTTGCTCTCCAGACTTCATATAAAAGCACAGTAAATACTTTTGTGGTCCTCTCCCCACCTCTTTTTTGGTAAGTCATGATGTAAGGATTAGCTTATAAAGACCCGGCTTGTTTATTAATTCTTATGGCTGTGCACCCATTTGCACTATCCATCTAAAGCAGTATCATACCACTTTAAAAGTCATGGCTCTCCCAAAAGGCTCCTGGGAACTGTAGTTTCCTATGGGTGCTGAGAGTTGTTGGAAAACCCCTCTCAGAGCCACAGTTTTCAGTAGCCAAAACAAACTACAGTTCCCAGGATTCTTTAGGGGATGCCATGACTTTTTAAAGTGGTATGATACTGTGGTAAATGTTGTGACTATAGAAGAGTCAGGATCACAAACACACACACACACACACACACACACACACACACACAGAGAGTTTCTGGCATATTTATCCCTTTTATCCAATTTCATGCTAGTGAACACTTCTCTGTCAGCGACAGCATTTGTCAAATTGCTTTAGTTAGAGTTATATCAACCTTAACAACTTAGAGAGGCATCTTATTTTTAGATATCCTACATGAAACCATCTTCTTGAGTATTTTGACCTCTTTATATTTGTATGTGGGTGAGTGGATTTGTGTCTCAGTGTGCCTAAAATAGTTTCTCAGGTGTGAGATCCTGTTATTTTCTCTGTTTCCTTAACTTTATTTTTCAGTTTCTAAAAAGACATAATAAGCAATCTCCATATCCCTCCACCCACCCCCCAGGAACTTTCCATGCATATACAATGTAAGTAATGCAGTCAAACATTAAGGAAGTTTGTATAATAGTTTAGAGCTGATTATATTGGCAACTTTTCATCTTAACAGATACGTAGTTACAGAGCAGAGGCAGACTGAAGGCAGTGTGAGCAGTTCTACTGCACTCGGCACTGAGCCCAGGGCATGGATAGGCAAACTAAGGCCCAAGGGCTGGATCCGGCTCAATCACCTTCTAAATCCGACCCGTGGACGGTCCAGGAATCAGTATGTATTTACATGAGTAGAATGTGTCCTTTTATTTAAAATGCATCTCTGGGTTATTTGTGGGGCATAGGAATTTATTCATTTTCCCCCAAAAAATATAGTCTGCCCCCCCCCACAAAGTCTGAGGGGTAGTGGACTGGCCCCCCACTGAAAACGTTTGCTTACCCCTGGCCTAGGGGGATGCTGTGGGGCGTCACAATTATGATGTCATGAATTGAGCAGAAGAGAAGGTGAGAGATGGGGGTTGCCGATTTTGGCCTCCCACTGAGCGCTGCTGAAATTTGAAATGCCAAAGTTCTCCCCTGCCCAGACTAAGCCATTGGTAGCTGATGTACTGAATAAGCATGTGCCATCCAGTTTCAAAATCATTTTTGGCCCTTGTGTTCCTTGGTGCTCATAGAGCTCCTGTTATTGACCACATCTTTTGTTCTGCAGTTCTTCCTCAAGACAACCTTTTCAGGTGCGTAAGCTTGCATTCTACTTCACCAAAAATATTTTACATGTAAAATATATACGAATATGTCTCCTTTGCAGATAAGTATTTTTTGTTACCTACAATTCAGCGGTGTTCTTCAGCAAACATTAACATGCTCATATGGGGAAGGAGGTTTTTTATTGTTGGTTGTATCTATAAATATTGATAACCTTTGTTCACCTCTACATTTTAATTAAAGAGCCATACTATTTGTGAGATTGGAAACACTAAACCTTTTTGAATGTATTGGAATGGCTGGTTCTAATTGTTCTCTTATCAGTTATTTAACTGGCACAGATTTTGATGCATATATAAAGACTGTAAATCGGTGGTGAGATTTCAGCTACTTTATTATTAATTTTATTAATCTCCTCCTGCAAGGGTCTCAGGACAATTTAGTTTTAAAATAGGGTTATAATAGTTTTTAAATGGTTTTAAACAGTACCCCCCCAACAGCTGTGTTTTTTAAAAACAATATAACGTGAATACATAAAACAGAGAACATTTCGTCCCACTGGAAAAGCTTGTCCAAACAAAATTCCAAAAACAATTGAGAAGTGCAAATAGTGGGTGCCTGTTGTATCGCAATAAGAATGCTGTTCCACAGAACAAGGACAGCTCTACTCCAAGCTATCATGAAATGGACTTCTGATATTTCAGGGATAAACCCTCATGCAAAATACAGTGGCCTGCTAGGTATTTACAGGATAAGTATGGTAACTTGGACCTAAGCTGTATCGAGGCTTATACTGAACGTGGTATACAGTATACAAGGTTCTTTTCTATGCAACTAAGATGTCCTTTAATGCCTAATGCCATCAGCTATATTGAGGTGAAATAAATATTTTAGGCACCTTTTAGATTTCATGCCTGGAGGCTACAGCTATCTACGTAAGCTGCATGGATCCATGTTCAACATTTTATATTAGTCTCTCCATATAAAGTTATTCCAGTGACAGCTACAGTCATAAAGAAATATTTCCCCATATTTTGTATAGCTTTAGTTATGGAAGGGTAGGCAAAACTAATTTGTGCATTATTATTATTATTATTATTATTATTATTATTATTATTATTTAATAATGTGCATTTATTGCTTCTATTTTTATCAAATTTTCTTGTTGGCTTTAGTAGCCATTTGAAAATAAAATAAAATCCTAGTCCTGTTAGAATTGAGAATGAGAATCTATCAACCAGATAGTTATTATTTGTAGCCAATGACCATTGTGATGTAAGTATAAAAATCCAGACAACCCAATCAAAGAGTAAATTAAACACATAAATTTCCAGAACTGCAAGTTTTCAGAATTTAAAATGGCATGGAACTGAGCAAGGAAGGGTGGATCGAGTCAGCTGGGGCTGTTTCTGGAGGATGTGCATTTTTTTTTTTTTTGCTCTCTCACAGGTAGTATAAGCACAAGCCAAAGGGTGAAAACCAAATGACTAAGGTTGTGGCACTGAGATCGGCAGGTCCAAAAAGGAGAAGAACTACATAACTGACAATCTTTCTTAATTGTTTCCAGAAGGGTAGCTGTAGCTGTCTCTTGCAGCAGAAACAAGGAACGTGTCTTGCGGCACATTAACGACAAACAAGCTTTTTTTATTGTGGCATATGCTTTCATGAACTCAAGCCCATTCCATCAGATGCATTTTTCATGCTGCCCAACATGAAGTGACACTGTAATATAAAAGGGTGTGCCTTGGCAAAGCCTCTGAAGCTAACAATTTATTGATTTGTTTCTTTGGAAGAATATTTATGCACTGCCAACATTAAAAAAACCATGGCAATGTGCAGTAAAATAAATAAACCACCATAATTTAATAAAATCATTAAAAATAGAATAAATTGTCACTGCTGAATTAAACTGAAGTGTTTATTATATATAAAAAAAACTTGGTGAAACAAAAACACTTTCAGCACGCAACAAAAGGTTTTAGTGTTCAGTACATACTGTAATTTTAATAATGGATTTGTGGTGTTGCTTTTGAAAAAGATTTAAGGTGCATTTGTTTCTAAGACCAAATCCCAAGTAGTGCTGGACTTCATCGCCTTCTCCCTAAATCTAAACAGAGAAGAATTGATTCTTCTATTGTTTCTCCAACACTCTGCTTCTAGATTAACATTCCTGTCAGTAATTGCTTTCCAGTATTTGATTCAAACACTGCAGGGTTGACAGTGGCTACAGATCAAGTTGCTACAAGCTCACCTGAGATATCAAAACCTACATCTGAATCAGATCATGAAGCTACACATCCACCTGAACCATCTAAATCAGCTCTGACAAACCCAGTTTCTAATGGGGTGGATGGGAGCATTTCAGCTGTTCTTTAGTAGCTGGGACTGTGTTGGGCAAGGGCGGTACAGCTCAATGGTAGAGCATCTTCTTCACATGCAGAGGGTCCCAGGATCAATCCCTCACATCTCCAAGTAAGGCTGGGAATGTTCTGCAGCTGAAACCATGGAGAGCTACTGCCAGTCAGTGTAGACCAGTGTTGGCCAAACTTGGGAGCTGTTTTTGGACTACAGCTCCCATCATCCCTAGCTAACAGGATCAGTGGTCAGGGATAATGGGAATCGTAGTCCAAAAACAGCTGGAGGGTCAAGTTTGGTCATGCTTGGTGTAGAAAATACTGACCTGGAAGGACCAATGGTCTGACACTTGAAGAAAGATAGGTTACCTACAGAATAGCATCCCCAATGGCTATAAGACAAGTAATCCAATGTGGAACACCTGAGTTGCAGAACTGACCTAGATCTTTTACTACAAGATACTAGATACCAGGCTTTTCAGCAAAGCTAAAGGCAGTACAGTAGTTCTTTGGGGTGAAATACAGCAATGGAGTTAAAGACAGTTGTGCTAGCCAGTTGTCTTACCTCCTGAATCTTCACAGGAGCGCAATTAATGTCAGGTATGGGGGGTTATTTTCACAAATTAAAGAGATACATTCTTACTTTCTACAGAAATTGTATTCCTGATATGTTGTCTGATAGTAATCACATATTATAGTACATTAACAGTAAATGGCTTCTCATTCAACTTTAGTGAAGGGTTTTTTTTGGGGGGGCACCCATGCTTGTATCATTCATTCTATTCTGTGCTTAACACCAGCCCCTGTTTATGCTGGTGGAGCGGACCAAAGTGAAGACTTTGGCAACGCAGTCTGCTCTAATTGCCCCTCCCTCCAGGCCACCACGGATTGGCCAGAATTTGAATCTGGGTTTGGAGGGAACCCAGTAGGCTCCATGGCAGCCGGGGAAGAGGAACAACTGTTGGGAAAAGATGGCGTAACTTTGGGAGGATGAGGGAAGCGCTGCACTGGGTCTCAACCACCACCCACCCTTGAACTGAATAAGTGGTCATTCTTGAGATATGTGATGTGTACACTGCACAAATGTGGTGCTCCTTATGGAAGAGAATGGCCAGCACAACCTAAACACCTCTGTATTCCCCTCCATTTATGAATCTAGATCTTGAAAAATCTAGGAAGATCCAATGGAAATAGCTGATTTGCTCACATTTGTTTTGTTCAGCGTACTTATTTTTATATGTCAAATGCTGGTAATTTGGCATTATGCAAGTGCCATGGCCAAAGTACAAAAAACCATTATTCTGTGCACTTTAAAAGTGTTCTACACAGAATCTTGACATTTGTTTAGACTTTGTGTTTCGTGTGTCTGTGGTTAAAATCCTTTCTTCAATCAGTTTAAACTGTTTCATTGAATTTTTGGGAGAATTGATGGGGAGCGACATGTCCACCATGCTAAGGTTCTTTGAAGAAGAATGGGTTAAAAATGTAAGAGATAAATGCATTTAATTAATTATGAGATATATTAAACCAGAATTACACTGTGTTCTGTTCTAAAGCATAATCCTGTAATGTATTCTTACTATGTGAATTAAATGAAGCATGAATGGATGAAAAACAAATAAATTGTTGCCCGCCACTCATAAGGAGACAGACATAACTATGCACCTTCACATGTTTAGAGACTTCACAAACATACTTCTGGGACCTGGCTGCATGGAGACAACTGCAGGTGAAAAGATCCAGAGGTGGTTAAGACACCTTCCTCTCATTTGCTGCTTCTTCCCTGAAAATGCCTTTCCCAAAGCTACATAAAATGTAGTTATATGTGTCACCTGACACTGGCACATCTTTTAAATAAGATTAACACATTCAAGGCTTTCTTCAAAGACATTTTGTTCCAAAAAGTCCATCCCCCATAACCAGGTCACTGCACGTTGCATCTCCAAACCGCAAAGCACTTAAATCTAGTGTCATGACTGCCTTCACTCAGGAGCTTAGCTAGTACTTTCTCTAGTAATTTATTATCAATTTCTGTTTTCATTGCTCCCCTCCCCCCCAAAAAAAACCCACATACTTTTTTGGGGCAATCCTTAACACACCTAAAGGAGACCAAATATCATGTAACTTTATTATGGGGTGTCTTTTATCTTATTAATTTATAAAATTTATAAACTGCAAGCACTCTCCAAGCATTGTGAAGATAAAATAAGAGACAAAGCATAAAATTCAATTTAAAACATACATAAAATCATCATTGTTAAAAAGAAGAATATGCACACACAAAAAGTATATTTGAGCAAACGTGTTTAGGATTGAACTGCATGGTTTTTTCTCTAATTTTGGACATACCAATATACCTTTGGGTGTCCTAGGAAGCATATGCTACATATCTCCAGTGATTACCATATTGTTACAGAAAGGTCACTCAAATCCATTTCTTAAGGCCACTGCAGATAGCTCTCTTTTGTGCTTGGTTTCATAGTATCTTCTTGACCTTCTTTTAATACCTGTTTTAAGCTTCTAAAATGCAGCACTGAGATGTGTATTTATGCAGTAATGCTCTCATGTGGAAAATTAAAGGAGCTAGATGTGGTATGTACTGTCTGATAAATGTATCATTCTAAAGAATTTTTGTACCCCTTCCTTATCTGTTAGAGCAGATGTGACAGCAACTGTTGGATCAACCTTAGTCTGTTGTTTATTTACCCAAATGGCTATCATTTTCCTTTATTCAATTTCAGCAATGCTATTCTGGTTTTCCCCCTCCCCGCAATGCTTTCTGAAGCCTTCAGTCATGTTGCTCACTTGTGAATTTCTAGATTAAGATGCCATCTATGAAAAGCTGGATGTATTCTCCCTTGGTAGCAGTAATGTTCTTTGAAAAATATGCAGTGTAAATCATAACCAAAATGTGGGCTTTTTAAACACACACATAGACCACTATGTCCTACACAGATAGCACCTTGGGGAGAACTCCAAGGTAGCGTCAAGTGTGCCAAAAATAGTAATAATACTGGATCACGGTGAATTCTCCATATGTTTTATCTCCAACTCCCAATAGAAGTATCTTCTTTTATTTAACTAGTGGTGAAGACTAGGGATGGACAAATCTGTCAATTTCAGATTTTCTCAGTTTCTTATTTTTCCAATCCTAAATTCAGTTCATTGCATTTCCATATCATTTAAGTTCTCGCAAATGTTTGTTAGTATTTTAGCATCTGCTTCTTCTGATGTGAATTTATTTGCAAGCAATTTTTGCCTAACAATATGCATTCTGAGAGCAACTTTCCTTAATATAATGAATTTTTGTCTGCTATCTTCCCCAGTGTAGGACTTCCTTTTGCACACAATTGCACTTTTGTAGATATATTTTGGCTGGAGAACTGCTTTGCAAAATTCAGAGAAGTGTGAATTTGGAAAGATTGCTTTGTTTCAGTTTGCATATTGTTTTCAAAAGTGCAGATTAGGTTTGTGTTGACATACAAACTGAGCCAAATTTCTCCTCCTTCTCTTATGAGAACATAAATGTAGTTTAGACCCTATCCCTCAATTTCTACTAAAAACCATACACATTCTATTGGCCTGCTACTCTTTCTATATATTTTTTTAAATAATATTTTTGAGAACCACAATTATTTACATGTATCAAACAGAAATACCAGTAAAGAAATAAAACTCTGGACCGAAGGAAAGGCCCAGCAGCTAACAACGGCATGACAGCAAAAGTTTCATAGCATTATTTCTTGTTCTGCTGTTTCTATTATTATTAAGCACAGAGAGCCTCTTATATTTTTTTTAATGCAAAAGCCATAGTTCTAGATATGTGATGTGGAGTAGCTAGGTTCTATTACCTCTGTTGTATATTCTGTAGGCAGCATCCTTAACAACATCAGAGAATAAGCTCCCTCTTGGTTTGTTCTGCCCTCTGGCATATACAATTTATTTTAATGAGACCCAGAGCATGGCAGGTTCTCCATCTTAGCACTGCCACTATTTGCTCAGGCACTATTGCCAATGCAATTATTTCTTGTTTGTTGTTGACTTTTATATCTAACTCACAAATCACCCTTGTGAGTTGAGGTCACCATTGTAAGCCCTTCATTTTGTTTGATTACCTTCCATTTCTTTCCCTCCCCCTTTTGGAGTCTCTCTATCATACAAACAGGGACCACATTGACTCAAGAACCAATAGCCATTTCCCCCAACTTGATAGTCCAGTTATGTGCTGCTTCAGTGTATGCAGATTGCAGGATCTTCTTCTACCAAGCTGTTACTTCTGTCCCTTTCTTTTTATGCTTTGACTATTCCATTCTAGCTACAGAATGAGGCCATGCACCTTAAAAAGTGTGACTTGCTTTGTGATTCCAAATCTGATTGCTGCAACAACTTCTACATCTTCCAGCATTTTTCCAACATTACAACTCTGTAAAGGGAGGAAATGCCCATCTCTATAAGCCTTTTTCTAGCTTTAGATACTAATAGACACTCATATCCAGGTGATAATTTTCAAGCTAAGGGGACAAGTCATACCCACCAACTAGGATCGGGAATGGGTGGAAGCAGAAACAGCTAAGATCAGGGTATAGAAGCTGTGTGGAGAAAAGATCCAGGGTGGATTTGAAGAAGGAAGTTACGTTTTAGCAACTTGCTTGACAAACACCTTTGGGAAAATATTCTCCAGGCCTGTCTATACATAATGCATGGTAGTGGGATAATTCATTGGCACCAAATGATATGGCAGTTTAATTTATGTCTGCAAATGTCTGTGCAGTTCAACTATTGGATGGTATGAAAGTTTCACTGATTTCTGCAATGGGTCTGTAAGATGCAAGCTGTATTATGTAAGTAATTATTCACAAAGGCAATATATGAAAATTTGTAATTATTTAATATGCATTACCATATGAATTTTATACATGGTTTTTGATTTTGTGTCTGTTCTTCCATCTTGCTGTGGTGCTTCTCCCCTGCCCCCACCACGTTGTCCATTTTAGGTTTGCTATAGGTCATCCTAGTCAACAGCAGATCTAAAACAGATCATTTCGATTTCAGTCTGCTGAGTTCCACCAAAGTCAAGCTCAAACACCATGAGTCAATTGCTTAACCCAGTTTTGGGTATGGGGTGTGAAGTGCGGCAAGGGGCTACTTGATGGTTATTCTGCAAGTGCTGGAATAGTTCTGAGAAAGTGCTTCATGCATTCAAAAGTATCCTTTGCTGAAGGAAGGCTTTTTTTAAAAAAGAGTAAATACTTTGAGTACTGGCTTTTTGGAGTTTCCAATTCATTGCATATCTAGTGACCATTTGGGCTGGAAAGACTGTAATCTGCTACTTGCAAAACACTTCCATACAGAAGCCTTATAGTGTTCCCTATTTTGTATTTTTAATAAATAATAATAAAAAAATTAATAAATAAAAAAATTCCAGTAGCAGCTTAGAGACCAAAGAAGTTTGTTCTGGGTATAAGCTTTTGTGTGAATGCACACTTCTTCAGATACTTCAGATACTTCAGGTATCTGAAGAAGTGTGCATGCACACGAAAGCTTATACCCAGAACAAACTTAGTTGATCTCTAAGGTGCTAATGGACAATGTTTTAATGTTTTAATTTATTTCGACTGCATTAGACCAACATGGCTACCTACCTGAATCGTGTATTTTTAAACAAATGATTATAATAAAAGTAATTGTGACTGGTATGGGCAAGCTATTTTGCCTGTTTCATTTTCCCATTAGTCTCCCAAATAGCAGCTGATATTCAACGCTAAGTATAAGTATAAGTATAAGTATATTGTGACCTTTTTCTTAAATAAAACAAAACTCCATTGGTTCTGGAGTATGATTCTGTTGGGTATCGCTTATTAAATTTAACACTGGTTTAAATTTTATAAAGGAAATATATCAGTTTATGAAGATATTCATGTAATACCGCACAGACTTACTACAGACAACTGAATCGAAGACACGAAAGCAGCAGTGCATCCTTAAAAACGAATCACTTTTATCATCATATATTTCCTTTATGTCTTTCACCTCAGTAATTTGTTATGAAGGCAAAACACTACTGTAGCATCAGAATAAAATGGAAATATTTCCAAAAGTTTTTAACAAAAATCCCAAGAGTCAGTATACAATGAAAATTATTCAATGCCTGAAAGTAAGGAATCCACACTTTTGATATTCATAGCCATGATTCATTTGAGAATCTTGGTTACTTAATAGTAAATAAATTAAGAGGATAATTACGAAGTGAGTTCTGATTACAATATTCAAATCCGTTCTTGGTATAAGCAGCTGGTATCTGATAATGGAATTATTTGCCTACATATTCATATTTAATTATAAGGAATGGTAAGAAAAGTCACTGTGATAGAAAAACAGATACATACTACCATGAAAATTTTCTTTCCCTTGAGAAGGAAGGGTTTCAAAGTTTGGAGATTCTACAGAATGAACCTTGACTTGACCCCAGCTATGTGTTTGACCATCACTGACATATGGCATCTCCCCAAGCATTATTCTCTGTATTTTACAAATAAAATCATACTGTGACAGAAGTGGCACATCTGTGATCTGAAAACCATCACAGATTTCACTTGAGGTTTCATGGAGTCAAGACCAAAAACAAAATAAAAACATCTTTATATCCTGAATCCAAATAACATCAGTAGAAGGAGGACACAAATCAAACACTCAGTGGGACATGTGTTACACCTTTCACACAACTGCACCACCTCAGGATGCATGTCATGTTTGACAGTATCCGCAGCTTAACATCTCCTGGGGAATCTTATCCCTAATACGTTCCTTCTGAGTCAGTATTGTCCACTCTGATGGGTAACAAACAACTCTCCAGGGTCTTAGACAAGGTTTGACATATCATCTGCTCCTTTGAACTGAGAGTACAAGGGATTGGACCTGACTTTCGCGTGCCAAACCAGAGATACTTTACACTATGACAGCATTTTCAAAGAAAAGTAATCACCTGCTTGTATTTTGAGAAAGTTCAAACCTTTCAGAGTTAGTTGAGTACGGCCATGCTAGTGTAGGAGGTGAGTTGAGGACAACCTGTCAGATTAGATTTTCTGAAATACTCCAAATGTCAAACCTTCAAGGAGTGCCTTATAAATCAATAAGAAGTTCAATTTTTTAAAATGTTGTTAAATATTTTGAAAAAGAATACATGCCTCTTACAAAAGATACAAAAGGAAAAGTTGAGTGATGTTTCCTAAAGACAGGAACCTCTAAGATGGGTTAGTCAACCTCATTTTGTCACAATTCCTACAATCTCAGTGGAAGGGGACATGTTTTGGAGAAGGAGTGGATAAGCTGTGGATCACTAGATGCCAATGTACTACAGCTTCCATCATCCTTGACCATTGGCCAAGCAAGTTAACTGGTGCTGATGGGAGCTTGAGTACAACAACACCTGTAGGGCCACAGGCTAGCACCCCAGCTCCCAATTTAGAAGTCATAGCACCCGAGGGGAAATCAGTTCCCTTTATCTCTACTTCACATCTCTTTTCCATCTAAAGTCTCTAGTTGTAAAAGAAGTTTCAAAAGTATGACATGCCAAAGCCCAGCACATAATCTTCCTTATCATAATTACTTCTGAAATGTTAAATATTCACCAAAGGATGGTGATTTAAGATGTCCACTTAATGCTTCTGGCTCTTCCATCTTCTCTGTTATTATTCTTACGCCTGACAAACGTGATTTGCCATGTCTTTTCCATGAACTGACAATATCAGTTCTATAAACAAATTAGAAAGCACAGCTAACATGTGTCAACTTGTAGCTAGTCGATTCATCCCACCAGCGATGTCAGAAACTCCAGATATGACCTATTTAGTCATATATTTTAAGAGGCATGCCAGCAATGTGTTGGAAGAAAAGGAGCTTTAGTATGATCTGTAAGCATGAAATATCATGCTGAAAAACAGAAAAAGGACATCTGTGCATCATTTCAACTATCAGGTTTCCCTCCCGGGTTCCTTTCCTACATCTCCTTAGAATATATGTGTCTCACTGCTGACACACACACGCTGAAGCCAGCAATGTTACATCAAGAATAATTTCATGATACACCAATCTCAGCCTGAATGCAATTGCTGTCATTTCCAGCAAGCAGAACCTTGAAACAGTTTGAATGCTGACTTCTCTGCAACACAGTAAAATGATCCCTATTTCTTTCCTTTTTTTAAAAAAAGGGGGGTCTACCCAAAGCACCACATGCTTAAAAGTCTTCTTCAGTCACACAGAACTTTGTTATTACTATTATTTTACTACTCCTGTAGATTTTTAATGCATTCATGTCCTTGGCTGCATAATAAACTTTTATCGGGATGCTTCTGAAATTAGGAAGGCAAACGCCAGTCACGTTTATCATATTTGACGAAATGTCTTGATATTAAATGACTTGTAATACCTCAGAGCATACTGAACCACTGAAAATAATTCATGTACTTGCGAAACTTTTCCGAGCTTCTCGGAAGCATTCTACCATTTTGTTCAACCCACCAGTATCAACAGTCATAGATGGGTATCTGCTTCCCCCAAAACAGTTTTGTCAGTCTCAGTGCTATGATTCATTGTAGAAAAATTATCAGGGCAGCCAATGTGAACTTATACTAATACAGCTTGCAGGTGTGTGTGTGTGTGTGTGTGTGTGTGTGTGTGTGTGTGTGTGTGTGTGTTTGCTGACAGAGCATTTTATGGTACGGTAGGAGATACAGACCAATAGTAAGCAGTTCAGAGTATTTTACCTGCAACCATGCTGCAATAAAGTGCCATCATCATTCAATCAATAGAGGTTACTTACTTAACATTTGCTTGTACATATTTGGATTGCCAGCCTATTAGATCATTTTCTGATAAACAGCATAGTTAATGAATGGAGAGAGTAACTACCTACCTTCAGGAAGAACCTGCCCAATAACAATAATCCATCAAGAAAACTGACAATATCCTCTGATCTATTGCCTGCAAAGCAGGGACTTGATGGAGAGTTTCATTCCTTCTGCTCAGTACTCCAGGAGAAAATCAGTGCAATTTGAATATTTCTCAGGCTGTGACACCTCTCCAAGATTCCTGGTTGCGTTCTGTTTCCCAGAGGACGGCAGCCTGGTGTTCCAGTGTGCATACAGCAGTGGAGATAAATAGAAAAAGGCTTGAGATAAATTAGGGATGGCTAAGTTAAAATTGTCTCTGCTCCTGACTCTCTCATCTGCAGTCTGAAAGTCTGTTTTGCTGTGAAAAAGCTAGATGGCAGGCTGCCTCAGCGAGTTCTTCTTAAGCTACAGAGAGCATTTCAATGAAGAAAATTTTTCCCCATTATCTAAGCTAATGTGACTGAAGCTAAGTCTAGTTTTTAAAAAGTGTCTGCTGGCATGAAATTCATTTTACTGTTGCTTTCTTTCAAGCTACAGGTCAGAAAACATGTTATTGGGCTATATATTTCTATCTAAATAGAGCACTTCAACTTTTCAAGGTAGAGAAATAGTATCTAGGATCTTTTTACAGCTTTGTTCAATAGCTTAAAAGGTAGTCAATTCCCACTTTTGCACCTGAGTGTGTCTTTCATGCTCTTCAGTCTTTTAACCTAAGCTTTATTTCCCGCCACACAAGCACACTTTACTATGTCTCTACAATGATAATAATCCAGAAATTAGGGTAATGACTCATTAGAGAACACTTATTTTGGGGGAGGGGGAGGGGCAGAGGCTTTTTATGCTTTCGAATCAAAAACGAAGGAATCCCAACCACATGTACAAAGAAATAAGCATTATTGAGAATCTCCCATTATTTTTTACATGAAGCATGAGGGGAAGGTTGGGTGGCAGTCCTGAGAGCTAACCAGAAACCCAGGCAGCTGGTTGGGAATTTCCAGTCCTGGGGCATGGATGTCCAGATCTATTAGCTCCTCAGGGTCACTGGTGATGCGGAGATTCTCAGGTCCAGTGTCCAGTCCAGGCTGAATCCTGACACACAGATACATATTCCCATTACAGACAGTTGGCTTCCATGAGGTGGAAGCTGTAAATAATGACTGAGGGGGCATAGCTATTGTGTTCAGCCCCAATTCCTCCTCATGTGCTAATTCACTTTAAATAAAGCTTGAATAGGACTTTAGTGATGAAATATATGTGCATGCTTAATGTTTAATAAGTCACTTTCCTGTCCTATCTTAGGCTGCACAAACACCATATATTTAAAGTATCCCCCTAATAATCCTGCAAACTGTAGTTTACCCTTCACAGGGCTATAATTTCTAGCACCCATGCCAATCTACCTGTTCCCAGGATTCTTTGGGAAGGTGCTTTATATGTGCTTTAAATGCAGTGCTTTTTTTCCTTTAAAAAAGTTATGAGTACTCTCATTTTCACTTAAGAACATCACCATTTCAAAATTCAAAACAGGAAAAATAAATACGAAAAATGGACAAAGGGCCACCATCGGGGATAGCAATGGAACTGATGATTCACTGTGCTAGAGAATAAACTAAAAATTTTAATTTTTTTAGTTTCTTCTCCCATTACGTTCACAAAATGTGTCCCACCCTAGAAAAAACAAACAAACACTGTTTAAATGTATGGTTATATGTAGCCTCACATCTCTGGGTATCCCCCACTCTCAGTCTCTCATTGTCTGACTGTCTCAGTCATCCATGTTTTAGCTGCGTAGTAGCTGGAATAAAAGCCATTGTGCTGTTGAAAGCGTGGTGTTTCAGCCTTGCATTATTCAGGCCTAGTCGCTTGAGGGCCTGCAAGTCATTAGGGCTAAACAAAATGAAGTTCAGTTATGCTCTCTCAACAATACATAATAAAATATATATGGAATGGCTGAATTAATCTTCACTATGGAAGCAAAGCCTCTCCTTGTGGGGGTTTTCTCTATCTCTTTACTTATTCACAGCATTTCTATATCACCCATTAGCAAACAAAAAACAAAAAACAAAAGTTCTCTGAGCAGCTCACAAATAGTTTTCATGGAACCAACATAACTGATAAGACTAATGACTTCAGTCAAGTCAAGTGGAAGCACATTGAACTCTACACATTTCAAATATAAAAATAAATCTGAATGGTCCTTACATTTCAAAGATCAGCACTGGAAGGTAGATAGGCATCTTCAGTTCTTTGCATCGTGATGCTGAAACATTAAGTAAAGATAAAGGTCAGCAGGGGAAAGTTTCGCTCAATTAACATTTCTATTTCCTTCTTATGCCTGAAGGGCTCTCCAACTTCCAACCATCAACAAAGATACAGGGGGCCATGCATGAAGTACTGTTGTTATGTAACATCTATTCATTTCCCCATAGACCAAACATGCAAGGAAGATTAACAGTATAGTCCTTATAGAGGTTTACCTGGAAACACCATAAACATTTAAGTCCTTCTGAATTCAGTGGGGCTAATGTCCCAAGTACCTGTGTTCGAGACTGCAGCCATAATCTTGGCTGTATGCTTTCTCCCTTCCATTTAAGTTTAGTCCTAATAATAGCACCCATTTTTGCTTTTCTTAAAAAAAAACAGCTCAATGTAAATGAAACGTTTAGCTGACCAATATAATCCTGGCTCCCATTTAATTGTATTTTGCTGCATCTTATTTTTTGATGTTTTGTCGTGATTTTGATTTGCTGAATGATGTGTAAAGATCAGAATAGCAAGGTAAAAACATTAATAATAACAAAAATAATTTCATCTATTACAATGGCATATCTAGACAAATAGAGAGGGAGAACATTTTAAATATAACTGTGCAAGAATCAGTGATGTAGATAGAGAATCATTCAGTGGCTCTTTATTTTTTTATTGTACAGTGGTACCTTGGGTTACAGACGCTTCAGGTTACATACGCTTCAGGTTACAGACTCCGCTAACCCAGAAATATTATCTTGGGTTAAGAACTTTGCTTCAGGATGAGAACAGAAATTGTGCAGTGGTGGCGTGGCAGCAGCAGGAGGCCCCATTAGCTAAAGTGGTGCTTCAGGTTAAGAACAGTTTCAGGTTAAGAACAGAGCTCCAGAACGAATTAAATTCTTAACCTGAGGTACCACTGTATTCTGCTTTTCTTTGTAAAAATTCAAATTACAAAATAGTTTCAATTAAAACCTGGATCTACACTACACCTTAAACCTGGCTCTATACTTCAAAGAGGCCACCTTGTGATTGCTTCTGTATTGTAATCCACCCTGAATTCATGTATAGCAAAGGATCCTAACAAAATGGATGATAGCGAAACCATCAATGAAATTCCAGTTTCATAAATCTCCCCCCTTCAGTTTTCATAGAAATGCATTTTGTCACTAAATTCCATTGAATCTTCAAAATAAAAAAAATTCCTTCCAGTAGCACCTTAAAGACCAACTAAGTTAGGCAAGGAAAAGGCAAGGGGTGAGAAGGTGAGAAATGGTTTAGCCATGTATAGTGAGATAAGAATCCAATGTCTTTGTTCAGCTCAGGTCTTTCCATGGTTTTAAGTTTGGTAATGAGTTGTAATTCAGCAGCTTCTCTTTCCAGTCTATTTCTGAAATTCCTTTGTAGTAAAACAGCTACTTTGAGATCTTATATAGAATGTCCTGGGAGATTGAAGTGTTCTCCTATTGGTTTCTCTGTTTTGTGATTCTTGATGTCAGATTTATGTCCGTTTATTCTTTGGCGTAAGGTTTGGCCTGTTTGTCCAATATAGAGAGCTGAAGGACACTGTTGGCATTTGATGGCATACACAATGTTAGACGATGAGCAATTAAATAGTCCCGAGATGGTATGTGTGATGTTGTTGGGGCCAGTAATGGTGTTGTCCGGGTGTATGTGGCAGCAAAGTTGGCATTTGGGTTTATTGCAGGCTCTGGTGCCAGTGTCTGTGTTAAGTCTGGTTGTAGTATTATTGTGGGTTAGGAGTTGTTTAAGATTGGGTGGCTGTCTGTAGGCAATGAAAGGTCTTCCTCCCAGAGCTTGCCTTTTCCTGTAAGACCTATTACAGTCGTTAAGAGTCGTCAACAGGCTCTCTCAGCTATCTCCCATTCCCACCACCCTTCTGAGTAACACCCCTCCCCACCTTCTCACTATATAGAAGGATCTGGCAACTTCTGTTTCAGTGTATCTGAAGAAGTGTGCATGCACACGAAAGCTCATACCAAGAACTAACTTAGTTGGTCTTTAAGGTGCTACTGGAAGGAATTTTTTTATTTTGACTATGGCAGACCAACACGGCTACCTATCTACTATTGAATCTTCAGTGCACTCTTTTAAGGACAACTACTCATTCCAATAATAATAAGAATAATAATAATCATCATCATCATCATCATCATCATCATCATCATCAGTTCTAGGTGAAAAAGCTTCAATGTACAGCTAAGAATCCCCCCTCCTGGAAAAAAATGACCTGCATTTACATTTATTGCGCCCCCTTTCAGCTATTTTCATTGAAGGAAAAGATCACACAGAGACACAATGCACACGAGTCGTACGTGCATGCCAAATGCACAGAGAGATGTGAATTTGGGTGACAGTACAGGAAGCAGAATTGGCTTTGTACTCCTCAATGCTCCTCCTACAAAATGACAATATTTGATTCCCTCCCACTTGCAGTTTTCATGCCCAACACTGTCATTACAGCTAAATAAATACACTGCAGCATTTAACAGCAATCTGGCCCAACAGTAAATTGCTACCTAGTACATTACTAATATTTTCATAAAATAAGATAAAAAGCACAGAATAGTGTTGCCTTAGAACTTTGTGCTGAACAATTGTGATAACGTGGGTGGGAAACTGTATTTTGCGACAATGCCTGCCAGTCCCACCCCCTGACCAGCACTCATGGAAGCTACACTAGAAGGTGGGGTGGCAGGAAAAAAAAGCCCCTCTGCTATGTCATGTGATGGCAGCAAGGCTTACACGGGATCCAAAAGAACCTGTGCTGACCCACCCACCCCTCTCTCCTGAAATGCCCTGTTTCATGGGTTTCTGCCCATTTGTTACTGGCAAGGATGCCACTGGAGGTAGCTTCCACCTTTCTGCCACTTGGAGAGGTGCAATGGGACATTCCTCACCAGTAGGATGTCCTCACTGTCTGATGGTAGAGCTTGCTCCCCTACCAGTGGAGGTCAAAGACCTCTTGCTTCATCCAAGAAGCTGATCAGGGATTTGGGTTGCTCCATCAGAGAATTTAGCTATGATCTGCTGGAGATGGCCAATATACACAGATTCAACCATGTAAAATGGGAAAGTGTTTGAATGGAAGACTGGCATGGTGCTAATTGAGAGCAGCAAAAGAGAACATCTATAAAGTGACATGAATTCTACTCATATTGATCCAAAGTAGCACTCCAACATATAATTAGCAGAGTAAAAAACTGAAACATGTTGCAGGATTCCCAAAAATAGACTGGGGCAATTGTATTTCATCCAGCAGAGTTTAGTACAGTGGTACCTCGGGTTAAGTACTTAATTCGTTCCAGAGGTCCGTTCTTAAACTGAAACTGTTCTTAACCTGAAGTACCACTTTGGCTAGTGGGGCCTCCTGCTGCCGCCGCACCGCTGGAGCACGATTTCTGTTCTCATCCTGAAGCAAAGTTCTTAACCCGAGGTAATATTTCTGGGTTAGCAGAGTCTGTAACCTGAAGCATATGTAACCTGAAGTGTATGTAACCCAAGGTACCAAGGTGCTACTGAAGGTAAATGAGCATAATGGTCATAAATCCAACATATTCAGGATTGCCACTGTCCATAAGAAATCCAGTTGCAACAGACTTAACTTAAAAAGGTAAAGATAAAGAACCCCTGACCGTTAAGTCCAGTTGCGGATGACTTGGGGGTTGCGGCGCTCATCTTGCTTTACAGGCCGAGGGAGCCGGCGTTTGTCCACAGTTTTTACGGGTCACGTGGCCAGCATAACTAAGCCGCTTCTGGCACACCGAAACAAGAGCAGCGCATGGAAACGCCTTTTACCTTCCCGCTGGAGCGGTACCTATTTATCTACTTGCACTTTGGGGGGGGCATTGCGTGCTTTCGAACTGCTAGGTTGGCAGGAATGAGCATATTGTAACTTAAGGGTTTATTCTTATTGTAAATTTAACTCTAATCATACTATGTACAGAACCCCACAACAGAAGGAAATGAAAGAAAGGTGAAACCCAGGCTCCTTCTGGCCTGTTATTGTACTCAGCATGACCCTGAGTGAAAGCGATAACAGTACCAGTTCAAACCAGCTGTTCAGCTTCTCTGAAGGAATAACCCAAACATCAGGAACCTTCTGCCTGTTTCTAGGCGGAATAGAAGCTTGCATGTCAGCTAGAAACTTCCAGCTTGCACTGGCTTGTATCACACAGAAGCTTCCAGAACCCTGTTGAATCAATTAGAATAGCAAAGATCTTTACACATCAGAGTGTAACCTTGGGATGATGCTTAAAGGCCAATAGGGAACAAATTTGGTGGTCTGTGGTTTGGTTGTTGTTGTGGGGCTTTTGGGGGGGGGTCAACAACATTGGTGCCTAAATAGGGACAGAGTTAGGTTATCCTTAAATAAATATATCATTAAATAAGGCTTTTAAAAAAAATGTGTTAAAAGATCAGATGGAAGTGCGGGGTGGGGAGAAATCACCATGGATCCAAATTTACTTAGCAAACAACAAGCTTGTTTTAGCACTCCCTGACTGTTATGGCTGCTGTGAATTAAATTCACACAGGATTTTCATTCTTCCAGTTGGAAATAAAATTGCTTCTTTCAAATTGAGTGTATGTCTATAAAACAAAAGAAACCCCACTATATATTGTATATACATTCAAGTGTAAGTGAAATAAAGACCATAGCAGGCAATTGGCATATTTTTTAAAAAATCAACCTTTTTAAAAAAGCCACCAGAAATGTCAAAGTAATGTGGCACTAGCTGGGTTTGAAACCACGAGAAACAAAGTCAACAGAGACTTTATAGAAGCAGTTTTCACTTCCTGAAGAGAAGCCTCATCATCTGATTTAATGATGCTGTCACAATAGCAAATAAAAAGGGTCACCAGTTACATTAGCACCATTAAATACCATAGACAGTTTATTTTTCCTTGTGGAAGAAGGGTCTCATAACAGCACAACAGGTGTTTTTTTAAGGTGTTGTTTTTCTTTTTGTTAGTAACTCTCAATAAACAGCAGCTCATTGGCTCAACTGTCATCTCCTTCATTCTACACCTATTTTAGATACGACAGCAATATGTAGAATTTTGGGCTATGGTCTTGGGGACCGAGGTCCATGCTCACCAGCCCTGAAGCTCGTGGAGAGCTCTTGAACTAGTCAGTCTCTCAATCTAACCTACCCACTGTGTTGTTGTGAAGATTAAAGGGAGAACCAGGTATACTACCTTGAGCTCCATGGAGGAAACGTGGGATATAAATCAATAATAGTAACAACCACCACACAACAACAACAACAACAACAATTTGAATGGCTTCAATACCAGGAAAACCATTTGGTTTTCTCATGGCAAGGCCAACCATCACAATAGTGATGGATATGCAGAAATCCCCAGGTATCAAACCTGAACAGTTTTGGCCTTCTGGAACTGAACAATAACATTGCATATGCTTCAATTGAGGGTCGGATTGCTGTGCTGGCCCTATCATTAGATGGCTGCCCAGGCAGCTGATTTAGGGTGTCAAGAAGGGCCAGCAAATTACTGAGTTATTTAATGTATTACAATTGTAGTTTTTTGAGCAAGGAGGTAGAGAGATGCTTGTGGGGTTCTTACCTTTGGGTAACAATGTAATATGGCTTTTCTTGGGCACAATGCCTCTGGACAGAGATGGGGTGGCGTTTGCTTCTCTGCCTCAGCCAGAAAACGGCTTTAGCCAACCCTATCTCTGAAGCAGAAGAAGGAAATGCAGAAGCAGCAGCCCCCAATATGCCATTGCAGTCACCCATCAGGGTAACTATATAGAAAACGGGGAGGGGGGATAAGGGGTTTGCATGTGGGCACTGTGCATCTTGACTTGGTGAGAGGACATCAGGAAGCAAAATGTCTAGACCTTGCCATAATCTTAGGGACAAAGGCACATGAACAAATGGTTTGTGTGAGCTGGATAGGGTACCTGTTGTGTGTCACCCCTCCCATTCCCAGGAAGGTTTAAACAAAGGAATGGGAACCTGATGGACTCCTGGTGCTGTCCCAACCATTGAGCAAGCTGGCTAAGGCTATCCAAGTCTAACAACATGTGGAAGGACACAGGTTCACCGTCCCTAGTGCAGAAGGTTATGAGTATCAGGAATGTGCATTAGCCGTCTCACCTATGATGTCATTTACGTGGCTCCGGCTGCATACAAATGACATCATAGGTGAGGCCCAGTCCCACACCCTGTGAAGGGCAAGCTCGCCGTGTCTGAATTGAGCCATAGTTCCAAAGCCATGCAGTGTTCTGGGTGTGCTCCTGAGGTGCAGAACCATCTTATTTTTTTTATTTCACTTGATAGCTTTTGTTATTCTAAAATATATCAACCTACATTGTGAAGGAAATTGTCCTCTGCAAATTTCTAATGCATTTTATAGTTAGGGTAATTCTCCCCACCCCCAAATACTGCATTGCTAGGTAGCAATGACATGCTTTGTGTGTGAGGACCATATATCAATTTCGTCCCTCGAGTGTAGTTATATCTGATTTATCAGCGCCTTCAAAGTTGCTAATTCCTCTGCAAGCAGCATCACCCTCCTCACTCAAAATCTATTTATTTTATAATATGTTTGCAGACAACACCCTGAGAACAGTCTGCTAGTAAAACCCACACACGCACACACAAACACAAAGCGGGAAGATTTAATGTGCCCTCAAGGATTCCTGTTGTCTGATGGACAGTAGCAATTAATAGTTAGGGCTAAATAATCTAATGGTGCCAAGGAAATAAGTGCCTAGTGAAATCATATTTATTTATCTTTCCTGCTAACATCAAAACCATTAAGATGAAAGGTTCAAAATACAAGTGCCCTTTACTGATATGAGCTTAGGAGAATCAACACTTGAATGTTGGAATCTAATTATTAGGCATTTTTAGCCACACAAAAACCAGACATCGCCACAGCATGCTATGTTAGATGCAATACAGTAGGCAAGAGAAATGGCACTTAAGGGTTTGCAGATTTAATTTCATTTTATGCACACAAATTTGGGAAACAATAAGGTTTGTGAAATATTCCGTGCGGCTAAATGAAATTCTGGTATAACATTATCCATTCTGAATGCTTACCCAAACCCTTCTGCCGGGGGAGGGGGGAATTGCCTCAGGGCCGCACAAGGCTAGCGGGCCCAAACTATTGATTCAGCCATGTTCGGCAGATGAAAATGCTATTTTGACTGCATGTGTGAGAGTCAAAGCTTCTTACTTTTAAGTCACTAGTGTGTAGCCTACTGTACATGGATAAGAGTCACACCCATTGCTCTGCCCACTATTCCCTTCGGCTCCACTACTAGCAGATGCCCCATGAAATGTTTCCCGTGGTGATCTGTGGCCCTTGAGCTGAAATAGGTTCCCCACTCCTGGTTTAAAACTTTAAAAATAACCAAGGCAGCTTTTCTTGTCTCTGGATCCATTTGCTGCATTAATATAAGATGGGCTATACCTGTCTTGCCAGTTGTACATTTGAAAAGGATCTATGGGTCATAACAAGGTTGACATGAGTCAACAGTGTGATGCAGCAGCAAAAAAGCTAATGCTATTCAAAGCTGCATCAATAGAAGCATAGTGTCCAGATCAAGGGAAGTGATAGTACTGCTGTATTCTGCCTTGATCAGACCACACCTGGAATACTATGTCCAGTGCTGGCTGTCACAATTTAAGAATGATACTGACTTCCGGAGGCGGCGCGAAACTGTAATGGCGGTCCTCTTCGTTCTCTGAAGAGGGGCTCCGCGGAAAAGGGTCGCACGCTGCGGCATAGCGGCGACCCACTAAGAAAAACCACGGGTAGAGTGAGCCCGTGGCCGTGGGACTCGGCGGGCACCAGAAGCTACCCTGAAATCACAGAAGGGACCCCGTAAGGAGATCCGGAGTGAAGGAGGGGGAGCGGTGCTGTGAGTTCATCGCTCTTTCCGCGGAAGCGAAGCCGCGCGGCTGTTACAGATGAGCGCTGACCTTTCTTCCTAAAAACATCAAGCTGCAAGCAACATACCCGTGAGTAAGGGACATTAAAATTGACAAAGAATTTGTTAAATTTGGCTGAAACCGGGAGACGATAAAAGGGAAGTCCGCCTCCCGGCATTGCTGGCAAGATCAAGCAAAGATTTGAGAAGCGGGAAGCTCGTTAAAAGAGACTCTGGGAAGTTTAAACTTTCGTGCACTTATGGAGTTGTCTTTTTCTAAGTGAAAGAAAGGAACTGCTATTGAATAAAAGGGACTTTAAGCATTAAGTTGGGGCTTTCCTCCTACTTTTTGGGTTGCAACTTTAAAGAGCCAGATTGTCGGGCTGCCAGGCAGGAGAGATCTGTTAAACTGCGGATACAGTTACTGAAACTTACTGGAACTTAATGGATACTTTTGAGCAGAAATAGACTGGATGTGACATTGTTACAGACACCTTCTATGAAACTTTGTTTAACTTTAAAAAGTGCTCTGGAGAACTTTTGGTCTGTGCAGGGACTATTGTACTTTCTGAACTGAGTCAAACCGGAGTTTTAATGGCGGAAAACTTCCTTCTTTGTTCCTGAAGTTTGGTGGCACTCCCCCTAGAGGGCTTTGGGATTACAAAAACCTGGGAACTGATTTTTGTTTTGACTTTCTCCCTACTGACTGTTTATAAATTGGATCTATCTTTCCCACGGAACAATAGACAATTTGACCTTGAACATTGACAGATGTGTAATGAGTGGTGCAGGGAAAACAAGAGCATCTAAAGCCAAGGAAGCTAAAGAGGCCAAGGAAAAAGAAAAGGAAAAAAAACCAGCACAACTTTTACAAACAACTCTGACCCAAGGACGCCGATCATCGGTTCCAACTGTGCTGGTGGCACAAAAGGTGGAAGCTGAAAAGACTGAGAAGCCCACTGAGGAAGATATGGCAACAGGTGGATCAGACGCAGTTCTGAAACAAATATTGGAGCAATTGTCAAAGTTAAATCAAAAGGTGGACAACCAGTCTTTGAAAATAGATCAAGCGACATCCTCGATTCAAAAATTGACTGAACAAGTTTCCCAGCATACACAAGCAATAGAGAATCTGCAAGGAGCAACAGCTGAAAATCGTGAATTAGCTGGGGAAGCTATTCAGAAAGTGGGAATTCTACAGAAGGAGGTCCAGGAGATAAAGGGAGAAGTTAAGCCTCTGCACAAACAGGTGGGCGAACAACAAGCCTACCTGTCAATGGTGGAATTGAAAAATCGCGAGAACAACCTTAAATTGAGAGGTATCCCAGAACTTGAGCAAGGAGATCTGATTGGATATCTGACACAAGAATTTTCCAAGTTCTGGGGTATAAAGGAAGGTACAGATTTTAAAATTGTTTCGGCATTCAGACTGGGAAGATTGGTAAGGAAGGACAGATCCAGAGACTGTCTGATAATTTTAAGGTCAAAGGAAGAGAGAGAGAAGATTTTAGGCCTTCACTTTAAAAAAGCAATTGAAATACAAGATAAAAGGGTGGAAATTTACAGACATATCCCGAAACAGTTACTGGATCTCAGAGCTACCTACACAGAGTTAGCAAAATTGCTGAGGCACAACGCAATACCCTATAGGTGGGAGTTTCCACAAGGACTATCTTTTACCTACAAAGGAAAGAAGGTTAAAATTAGAACAACTGAAGACAACCAAAAGTTCCTGCACGACCACGGGGAAGATCTTCAAAAAGGAGCATCTTGGCCACTACCCTCATCTATACCAGTACCGTCTGGAGGCAGGCCAACGCCTACACCCTCGGGATCTGAGGAAAAGGAAGACACCCCACTTTAGGAATAATATAATAGAACAGGATGTCTCTGCAGCTACTTAGTTGGAATATAAATGGCGGAAATTCCCCGGAAAAAAGAAGGAGGATATTCCATATTTTGAAGAAAGAACTATTGGATATAATATGTTTACAAGAAACACATGTGACCAGGCTCCACAGGAAAGTGTTAATCAATAAAAGACTAGGCCAAGAATTTATTTCATTGGATAAAGTCAAGAAAAGAGGAGTGGTGATATATGCAAAGGAGAACCTGTCACCAAAATTTTTATTTAAGGATGACCAAGGAAGAATTTTGGCAATTGAAATTCAAACACAAGGAGAGAAAATTATGATATTAGGAATCTATGCACCAAATGACGGGAAATCAGAATTCTACAAGAAGCTGCATGAGACTATGCTGGACTATATGGACTATCCTAACATCATTATGATGGGAGACATGAATGGGGTGGTGTCAACAAATATGGACAAATCTCAAACCAAAACTTAACAACAGACGGCAGACTCCCCAAACCCTTTTTTGAAATGACAGACAATATGGACTTGATTGACATATGGAGGACAAGGAACCCCTTAGGTAAAGAAGGAACTTTTTTTTCTGAGGCCCACCTGTCATGGACACGAATCGACCAAATTTGGATATCTAGAGGGCTGGCACCTAAAACAAGAAAGGTGGAAATCTGCCCAAAAACCTGCTCCGACCATAATGCTTTGAAAATGGAATTGAGACTTATCCCAACCGGATCCTTTAGATGGAGAATGAATGACACCTTGTTAAGAGATCAAGAGATCGTGAAGAAGGCCCAAAAAACGTTAAAGGATTACTTTGAAATAAATTTGAACACTACGGTGGAAAAAAGAACGATCTGGGACGCAAGTAAAGCAGTCATGAGAGGGTTTCTGATACAACAGAACACAATTAAGAAAAAATTCTGGAATGGAAAAAAGGAGAAAATTTTAGAGAAAATAAGTGAAGGAGAGAAAAAGTTGAGAACTAAACCAAAGTCAAAGGAGGTGCTGAGAGAAATTAAATTCCATCAAGCACAATATTCAAAATTGATTAACCAAGAGATAGAATGGAAAATCAAACAAATGAAACAGAGATCGTTTGAATCAGCAAATAAATGTGGAAAGCTGCTAGCATGGCAGCTGAAAAAAAGACAAAAGCTAAACACGGTTACAAATCTAGAGATTCAAGGAAGAATAGTTCAGAAACCAGAAGAAATCAGGAAGTGCTTCCACAGATACTTTAAAGACCTTTATGCACAGGGGCCTCAGAAAGAATTTGAGATAGACCAATACTTAAAGATAAATGGACTATCTAAAATAAGTCAAGATAAAAGATCAATCTTGAATTGTAAAATAACTCAACAGGAAATTGAAGGTGCCATCCAGAATATGCAACTTGGCAAATCTCCAGGCCCGGATGGGCTCACCTCCAAATATTATAAGACTTTGAAGGACTTTTTGATACAACCTTTGTTGGAGGTATGTAATCAGATTATGGAGGGGAAGAGGGCACCGGAAACGTGGAAAGAAGCATTCATCACATTGATACCCAAGTCAGAATCGGAAAAGACCCAGCTTAAGAACTACCGTCCCATCTCACTCCTGAATGTGGATTACAAAATATTTGCAGACATTTTAGCAAGTAGATTTAAAAAAGTACTAAATGAAGTAATTCATAAGGACCAAGCAGGCTTTCTCCCTGGTAGACATATGTCTGATAACACCAGGAATATTATCGACATTTTGGAGCTTTTGCGGATTAGGAACACAAGGGCGGTGTTAATCTTCATTGATGCGGAGAAAGCATTTGACAACATTTCTTGGATGTTTATGAAGAAAAACTTGGAAGGGATGGGAGTGGGGCGGGGGTTTGAAAATGGAATAGAGGCAATCTATTCAGAACAAAAAGCTAAACTGATAGTGAACAATGTGGTGTCGGAGGAACTTAAAATTGAAAAAGGGACACGACAGGGGTGCCCTCTATCTCCTCTTTTATTCATTTCTGTCCTGGAGGTGTTGCTGAACATGATCAGGGAGGACCGGTTGGTGCAAGGTATAGAGGTCGGAGTGAAACAATACAAATTGAAAGCTTTTGCAGATGACCTAGTTTTAACATTACAGGAGCCAGAACCTAGTACAAAAAGAGTTCTTGAACTTATCTCGGAGTTTGGTCGGGTGGCGGGATTTAAGCTAAACAAGCAAAAAACTAAGGTCTTGGCTAAAAACTTGACATCCACAGAAACAGAGGGGTACCAGAAAGAAACAGAATTAAGTGTGGTTAAAAAAGTGAAATACCTGGGGGTATTTTTGTCCACCAAAAATCTGAATCTATTTAAAGATAATTATGAAAAATGTTGGTTGGAAATTAAAAAGGACTTGGAAATTTGGTCAAGATTGAAACTTACCTTGTCGGGTCGAATTGCAGCTATAAAGATGAGTGTATTGCCGAAAATGTTATTCCTGTTTCAAACCCTACAGATCGTGGACAGAGTGGAATGCTTTGGAAAATGGCAGAAGGATATATCTAGGTTTGTCTGGCAGGGCAAAAAGCCCCGAATAAAATTTAAAATATTAACTGACTCGAAAGAAAGAGGGGGGTTTGCCCTGCCGGACTTGAGGTTGTATTATGAAGCTGCAGCCTTCTGTTGGCTGAAGGATTGGTTCCTGTTGGAGAACACTGATGTCCTAGATCTGGAAGGGTTTGACAATGCTTTTGGTTGGCATGCATATTTGTGGTACGACAAGGCGAAAGTTCATAAATTGTTTAAAAACCATATTGTCAGGAAAGCAATTTTTGCCGTCTGGATGAAGTATAAGGACTTATTAGAAGGTAAGACCCCGAGGTGGCTATCACCGATGGAGGCCAAGGTTCTAAAAAAAAGACCCAATATGGAGGCCTACTGGCCAAAATATTGGGAAATAATTGAAAGAACTGGAGATAACTGGAAGCTGCAGAGCCAGGATAAACTAAAAAGTAAGGTGAGAGACTGGCTACACTATGCTCAAATTCAAGAGGTTTTTAAAATGGATAAAAAAGTTGGTTTCCAGGTGGAAAAATCGAAATTGGAGACGGAATTGTTAGAACCAAAGACTAAAGTACTTTCGAGAATGTATAACTTGCTGCTTAAATGGAATACACAGGACGAGACAGTTAAATCTGCTATGATAAAATGGGCACAGGATGTTGGACATAACATTATGTCTGAGGACTGGGAAAGGTTGTGGAACACCGGTATGAAGTTTACGGCATGTAGTGCCTTGAAAGAGAACATTATGAAAATGGTATACCGGTGGTACATGACCCCAGTCAAGCTAGCTAAGATATACCACCTGTCTGATAACAAATGTTGGAAATGCAAAGAGGCAGAAGGGACATTCTTTCACCTCTGGTGGACCTGCCCGAAAGTGAAGGCCTTCTGGGAAATGATATATAATGAATTGAAAAGGGTATTTAAATATACCTTTCCCAAGAAACCGGAGGCCTTCCTTCTGGGCATGGTGGACCGGAAGGTGTTAAAAAAGGATAGAACTTTGTTTATGTATGCAACTACAGCAGCAAGAATTCTTATCGCAAAGCATTGGAAGACACAAGATTTACCCACACTGGAGGACTGGCAGACGCAGATGATGGACTATATGGAATTAGCAGAAATGACTGGCAGAATTCGAGATCTGAGCGAGGAAACAATTGAGGAGGACTGGAAAAAATTTAAAGACTATTTGCAAAAATACTATAAGTTGTTTGAATGTTAAGATTGTGCACGATTAGGAAACGTTATGCTGCAATTTGATTAGGTAAATGATAAAGTAAGTTATAACAAAAAAAAAAGAATAAGGAGACAATTTGAAACAAATATATTATGTTTATTATAAAGGTACTAAAATTGAATGACAACATTTTGAAATTGGTAACATAATAATTGAAAGGTACAGTAAGCGGTGAAATAAGGTAATAAATTGCTGATATTGTTATTTTAAAGAACGCAATGTTGGGAGGACGTGAGGAGGTCTAACTGATAGTGAATTATGGAAAGATGAATTGAAACATATCTAACTTTTTCTTCTTTTTACTTTTGTTTATTTTTAAAATCTGTTTCTTGTTTTCTGTCTCGTAGCTGAATCTGTGAACCTATGGAAAGAAACGCAATAAAAAATTTATATATTAAAAAAAAAGAATGATACTGATAAGTTGGAATATGTGCAGAGGATGTAGGGGCCAAGGTCCCTTTGCCTCCCCCAAAAATAAATATTTGAGGGAGATGGGCCTCACCAAAGTTGATGTGCATTGCTATTAAAATGGGGGGGGGGGGCTTACCTGCCACCCAATATTTTATTTGAGTTGGCAACCCTGGCCAAGGAAAGTGACCAAGATGATAAAAGGGTGGGAAACCAAGTCTTAGGAGGAATGTTTGAATGAGTTGGCTATGTTTAACCTGGAAAAGAAGAGACCAAGAGGCGATATGATAGGGGTCTTTTCCTATTCTACAATTGTATTATTCTATGATTCACACAGGAGAGAAGCTGTACAGGTGCTCTGAGTGTCATAACAATTCAGTCAGAAGGGAAACCTTAGAATACATGAGAGAAAGGAGAGAACATTGGGGGTCAGAAGGAAGAGGGTGAAGAAAAGCACATATGAAAGAAAGTATGTATGACTACTTACTTTCTTCGTTGACTAAACAGTGATGTATAAGATGCACTTGGAAGTAGAACAAGTAAAGGTCTGTCATTAGATCTGTCAAAATGTCTTATGCGAGTTAAAGTGCGTAAGGAAACAAAATAATAGGAAAATATCATGTACTTTGCTATGTGATTGAAGGTGTTCTCTGATTTTACGCTATTTTGTAAACCACCTTGGGAGACCCTTCTTGCCACAACAGATTGCCTAATTAAATTTAATCAAATTTTAAATAGCAGGTGGTATGTAGGGACTAGTCTGATGCAAATTGTAATCCTTAATGAGTGGTAAATAAGTGGGATTTCGGGGCAATTCAAAAGAGCTCTGGCTGTCCCTTTCTCTTTTCTAACTGTATTTCCACAATGAATGCAGAAGCTACAGTCCATTTCCCATCTCAGGTGTTGAGGCCAATGGCCAACATAATAATGAATATCAAAATTACTCCTTTATTGGAAGATCTGCAGTCTGGACGGTTAAAGATGGCTTAATAATTTTCTGAGCCAGATAGATATGCTCCTATTTCCTCATTTGGGGGAAAGTCACTTAACCTTAGTTGATTATGGTGTGGAAGTCTATTTTCATGGTTGCAAGGCTTTCAGTCCATTAATACTGCTTTAATGAATATAAATAACTAGAATTACATTAGAAGTAAATTATTTGCTTCCCTTGTGTAGAAAGCAGGATGATATTTTGGTAATCAAATATGTTGCGAAAGCCCCAGTTTGTCATCCAATGGTTTCTTGTTGCATTACTGGAGGGGCAGAGCTACTACATCTGTATTGCTGCAGTTCGATGGAGCGAGCCCTACAGTGAGGCAGAATGAAGCAGCTTCCTCAGGCAGCAGATGCTCTGGGGAGGGTAGGAGGCAAAGGCAGGTAAGAGAAGATGTAGCATACCCTGCACTCAGTGGTAGAGGAGGCTGTTCCATTGCCAGCAATGAAGTACTATTCAGTTGCAACTCATAGAATCCTAGAACTGTAGAGTTGAAAGGGACTCAAAGGGTCACCAAGTCCAAACTGCTGCAATGCACTCAGCTTTTTTGTATGTGGACTGGGCAGGAAGCACCACTTTCACCTTGAAAATGAAGTTCTTAAATTGCTCTACTGGACAAAAGGGTGGTGACCAAACAGGATTCAAGAGACTAAAATCTGGCTAGGCAAATTTGTTCTAAATACATCAGCAGTGTTTGCATTTCATTATATGAAAGATAGAAGCAAATGAGCACCAAAAAGAAATCAACAGCACCTTACAAATGAAGGCCACCCTTGCAGTCATCCCCAAAGATGTCAAAGGATGTTCACCTAAGCACGTTGTTCCTTGTTCAATTTCCCATCTCCTCCTTTCAAACGTGGCTCATTTAACCTAGGGTTCATCCATACTTCCACTTGTCCCATACCTTGAAAGCAGCTTGGACCTTGCTTTCTTGGACCCAGAAAGAAGGGTCCGAGCTGCTTTCTGCTTGTCCCATCTGGTTCTTTCCAGGTGTAATTAGACTGTAACTCACATCAGCCCTGACTCTTAGCTCAGCTTGATAGGAGCTGGAACCTAACACTCTCTGGAGATCACCATGCTGGATAACCCTGCAGTACTGAGTAGACAGAGGGAAGCAGGGAAACCACTATCCACGAGGCCAGTGTGCTGATGGATGAAAAATGTTTGCAACCAATTTGACCAGCACTATAGCCAAAGGGACGCGGGTGGCGCTGTGGGTAAAAGCCTCAGCGCCTAGGGCTTGCCAATCGAAAGGTCGGCGGTTCGAATCCCCGCGGCGGGGTGTGCTCCCGTTGCTCGGTCCCAGCGCCTGCCAACCTAGCAGTTCGAAAGCACCCCCAGGTACAAGTAGATAAATAGGGACCGCTTACCAGCAGGAAGGTAAACGGCGTTTCCGTGTGCTGCGCTGGCTCGCCAGATGCAGCTTGTCACGCTGGCCACTTGACCCGGAAGTGTCTCTGGACAGCGCTGGCCCACGGCCAATAGAGTGAGATGGGCGCACAACCCTAGAGTTTGTCAAGACTGGCCCGTACAAGCAGGGTACCTTTACCTTTACCTTTTATAGCCAAAGGTGGAGGACTGGATGCTAAAATGGAAAGAGCTTGGTGAGGGGGCAGAGTTTGGTAGCCACAGATGCCCTGCCCTCTGCAACACTGGCTGTGAAGCCCTTGGCTTTCTTTAAATCACTCTTTATAAAGAGAGTTGCTGGATCTCCCAGTTTATTAAAATATCCCAGTTACTTTTGTTATTTCGGGGTTTGAATTTAGGCATATACGTGCACAAAATAGATTTGGCTGTGGCCTTTTATTAAGAGGGACGAAATCTAGGAAATTACTTTTGCATTGGCCTTTCAAAACAGTCATCTGCTCTCTGCTGTGTAGAAGTTGGAGAATTTTGTGTTCAAATGAAAACTGGGTAATTGAGATAAGTGGTCTCAATTACTCAGCTTTCATTTTGAACACAAAACACCTTACTGAGATAAAAGGCCGCTCCTAGATTATCATTTTTAATGTTCTCTTTTAAATTATACACCAGATAGCCTGGCCCAGCAGCAGTAGCCCAATATCCTGTCTCTATAATGCATGAAGAGATTTCTGTCTCTTTTGGGGGGGGTGTGGCTTAATGAATTTGCTTTACACAGAAAGAGGGGCACTCAAGATAGCAGACAGTGAAACAGGAATGAGTCTTAGGAATATAGGAAATGGTCCTATACTAAATAAGACAATGGGTCTATCTGCTCAGAACGGTTTACACTAGTCTTTCTCAACCTTGGTTCCCCAGTTATAATAATAATAACATTGCTGTTGTTGCTGTTGTTGTTGTTTATATCCCACCGATCTGGTTGGGTTTCCCCAGCCACTCTGGGTGGCTTACAACATATATAAAAAACCAAAACATTAAAAACAAAATCTCCTATACATGCAACAAACCAATAAATCAATAGAAACCAGTAACAGTAGTAATAACAATAATAAACAGTTTACACTTATACCCAAATTAAAGTTATGGCCAGCCCGAACTAACAGTTAACCAACACCAACCCAATAAAAACAAAACAGAGGAAACCAAAATTAGAACTGTTTAAAACATTTTTAAAAAATTTAGTCAGTTGCCTCAACCCAAGCGTTGTTCCAGCAATGTCCCAGTGGCCTCCCAGGAGCCTCTTTTAGCTGCTGAGGGTGAGTGTGGGCCCCGGTCCCCTAGACCAGGTAGAAATGGGCCTTGCAGCAGAGAGCAGTCTTCTCTCCAGCCCTCACAGCAGTTATTGTTGGACTACAATTCCCATCACTCCTAGCCAGCATGCCGGTGGTCTGGGATTATAGGGGTTGTGGTTCAAGAACATCTGGAGACCAAAGCTTGAGAAAAGCTGGTCTACACCGATCTCATACCCTCCAACATTCATCAGATGAAAATGGGGAGGTTTCTCACTCCCCCCCCCCACTGACCCTCCTGGACCACCACCCCCGATCCTTGCAGAGCACTTCTTATCAGAAGAAGGGCAAATGCCATCACTACTACACCAACAGGACATGGCATGCATGCCACCCACCGTCCAGAGAAAACCTCTCCAATCCCGATTTTATTTTATTCTTTGGTAGATTGACAAAAAGAAAAACACACACCAACAAATAAATTTTGGAAAAAGTCAAGATTAGAAGTGAATACACAAAGTATTTTTTTTTATTAAAAATAAATAAATAAAGACTTCTTGCACTCTGCTCTGCTCCCCATTTCTTCCTGCCCCTCAAAACCGGCATGTCCCACAGGCCTGGGCCTTGGTAGTGGCAGCTTCTCCTCTTCCTCACCCCACTCTCCAGCAACCATTAAGGGCTGTTAAAGGGAGGAGACCAGCAGCAGTGGTCTTGGAGAGGCCATGAGAGGTAACAGAATGCTACCTCACTGCCGCTGTCACTCAGGACAAGAGCAGACTCATCCTCTTCCCTGAGATCAGTGGCAGCAGCACTGGTAGGGAAAATAAGGACATTCCGGCATCAATCAGAAACCAGGATGACTTTCATAATTCCAGGACTGTCCCTGGAAAATCAGGACACTTGGACGGTACATGAGCTTCAGTGGGTCTCCAGGGTAACAGAAAGGGGTGTTGCCCAGTTTATGTGCATACCTGCATTTCTTGGTTTATAAAAAAGCCTTTGATCAATCATTCTGGGAATCGAATCTTTCTGCATGCCTACCATTAAGCTAGGTCCCTCCCCCATAAACCCATACTGTTTTTTCACAAGTTTCAACAACAACAAAAATCCCCACTTGACACAGATTAACTTACCCAGGCATTCAATTAGCGTAAAACTAGCATGATTATTTTGAAGTGTGAGCCATGCTCAGAACATGATTTTTTCTTCTTCTTTTTGGCAAGCCTGCAAACACTCCGTGCATTTTTCATTTTTATTTTTTTGCCTAGCTACCTGGCTCAGTGCTTGCTGGGTTTCTGTGGTTAATTAGAATGTGAGGATTTGAACCTGAACCTGTTGCCAGCTTCTGCACATTCCTTGACTTAGTATAAACCTCCCCAATGCATATGGCAGAACAAAATATGCTATGGAATAAAGCTGGAAAGGAAAACGGGAGAAAAGCTGCAGAGTGACGGGTGTATCAGAAAGGAAACAAGCAGCAGAGGAAAGCCCTGTAAAATGGAATACCGCGGCACAAGGGAGCACTTTTTTATATACCAGAGAAGATAATCAGCAAGGCAGCACAGAGCCACACTTTATCACCAGACACAGGCAGTACGGCAAGAAAAGATAGGGTTTCCATGCCAGATAGAGGCAGCACAGCGCGTTTGGCAGCACAGAAGAGCACTTTTTATAACAATGCAAACAAGCAGTGTGGCAGCCCACAAGATACCAGTGGGAGCTGATTAAATAACTCTGGGCTTCTTTCTGTCTTTCCCCCCTTCTTCTTTGTCTTTTAAAAAACATGTCTTTCTAAAAGTTGAGCATTTATAAAGGTTAAACTTTTTCCTCACATTCACCTTTTCAAAATGTCAATGGAGTTGGCTAGACTCAGAAAACAAGTGGCCAAGAGATGCCACACATTCAGATATGTCCTTGGTAGCACTGGTCGAGGATACTTTAAATGCTGTCTAGAGGTGTAATTTTGACATAGAGCACCTACTTTGAGTGCAGAAAGCCCCAGGCATCTCAAGATACAGCTGGGAGATACTCAGGATAGATAGATGATAGATAGATAGATAGATAGATGATAGATAGATAGATAGATAGATAGATATAGTTTGGTCATGTCTGTAGAGAATATTTTTATCTGCAATCATCCAACCTGCTCAGAAAATAATACACTTTCTCCCCAAAATATTCAGAAAACTTATGACTCAGTTTTATGCTATTAAGCTGGATCAAAATTGAACTGTAGGCATTCAGTGAAGAAAATTGGTATGTACAGTTCGATGTAGCCTCACTGATTAGTGACATATTCAAATATGACAATCAAACATTGCTGAAGGTTGTATAAAAGAGGCTGTACTCTAAAGTGAAATAAGCAATTCTGTACAAAATTGGCACATATTAAAATGTATGACATGAAAATGATGTTCAGAAATGGAGTGAATATATATATATATCCTGTTTGCAAACTGCAAACCAATAATGGATTTCAAGCACCAGGTTTCAAATATTTTGTTGAATTGCAACACCTCCTCTCTCCCTACCAAATTTTATTCAGCCCTACCAGGTGTATATAAGTATCAATGCTTTCTCTCTCACTCCCCCCCCCCCACTTTTCAAGAGACAAAAAAAGGTTTTGAAAATATGGTGCAATTCCAAGTGATGTTGCTGGTGGTAAATGTAGATTAGCAGTGCATTCCTATTCATATTATTTTGAAGTAATCCGCATAGTGCAATGAAACCTAAGGTAAAGGTAAAGGGACCCCTGACCATTAGGTCCAGTCATGGACGACTCTGGGGTTGCGGCGCTCATCTCGCTTTATTGGCCGAGGGAGCCGGCGTACAGCTTCCGGGTCATGCAGCCAGCATGACTAAGCCGCTTCTGGCGAACCAGAGCAGCGCATGGAAACGCCATTTACCTTCCCGCCGGAGTGGTACCTATTTATCTACTTGCACTTTGACGTGCTTTCAAGCTGCTAGGTTGACAGGAGCTGGGACCGAGCAATGGGAGCTCACCCCGTTGAGGGGATTCGAACCGCCGACCTTCAGATCAGCAAATCCTAGGCTCTGTGGTTTAACCCACAGCGCCACCCGCAAAACCTACTCCCTGGTAAATGTATATAGTAGGTGTGGGGAACCTTTGACCTTCCAGAAGTTGCTGAACTACAGTTCCCATCATCCCTGGCCATTGAACATGTTTGCTGGGGCTGATGGCAGTTGTAGTTCAGCAACATCTAGAGGGCCAAAGTTCCTTGGTATATAATATTGTAGTCATAACCCCTCTTGCCTGGGAGTACTCCCCATTGAATTCAGTAGGGCTCACTTATAAAAGACATGATTAGGATGAGGTAAACCTATGTTTAATTTTGCTGATTTAATTATTTCAATATTAAGAAAATCATTTTTATATACATATGGATACTATGATAATTCTTACCTTTGCAGGCATGGTTTCTTAAAACAATCTGCATACAGTTCACCATTTGATGAACCAGAGTGCTTAGAGTAGGCTCTGGCTGTAGCAAATTTGAGAATCTTTATTTCAGGATTTTGTAGGTTCAAGCCCACAAAAGGTTCCTGCATTGCAGGAGGTTGAACTAGATGACCCTTGTGGTCCCTTCCAACTCCACAGTTCTAACAAACATGTATTTGTTTTGGCATCTGAAAGATGGCAATAAAGTCAATAGGTCTGACAAGAAAACCCAATATACAAATTGGGCTTTGTGGTGATAGGCAATGTAACTTGCTTTTACATGACGGTTGCCTCAGGCTGCATTGTTAACCAGATGATTAACAGCGCAATTGTAAGCATGTCTGCTCAGAAAGAAGTTTCACCCGGTTGAATGGAGCTTTCTCCCAGGACTTGTATAGGATTTCTGCCTTACTTCTCATTTCAGGAAGTTCAAAGCTTGCACTGGTAGGAGGAGCAAAAGAGCTCTTGAGACATTTTAAAAAGTGGGTCTTCCAGCACTAATCTGACTAGCAACTAAACAGGGAGCTGCTATAACACATTCTCCTTTCCTTTTTCATTTTGAATTATCCTGCGGCTAAACATGTTCAGTTGCAATGCTCTTCATGTCCAACCAATTTGCTAAAACACCAAGGAGCAGCAGACTCTTCTGCTGTCTCCAGCCATTTCGCCTGGGTCTTTTTAATTAACAGCTATTAGCCCCAACAGAGTTCCAGGCATTGTGCACAACATAACACAACTGTTTTGTATCACTGTACAGAGAGTGTTTCGTTTGTATGCCTACCTTCAGCAAACCAACCGCCAATTAAGGCTGCAATTCTATTCCTACTTACCTGCAAGGAAGCCCCACTGAACTCGACAGGCCTTACTTCTGTTCTGAATCAATGGCTATAGTTTTGTGCTGTTCAGTTCCTTCCTTGGACTTTCAGGTGTATCATAGCTGAAAGTGAAGTCAAGAAAATAGGATGTATTATTGATATTTCTAACCCCCCCCCCCCCGGATCAGTTCATAATGCAAAACAAATAAATGAAAATGTACAATTGTTACTACATGCTGAATGTGTAGCATGTCCTTGTGTGGTTTCTGGCAAACAAACTCACACTATGATTATTTCTCTGCCTTGTGAAACCATTGTGATTTGGTCTTGATCACTTGATATAGCTGTAATACAGTTGATCACTTGATATAACTGTAATACAGCTAAAAGTTAGTCAACACAATGTAGTAGTTAGGTAAAGGTAAAGGGACCCCTGACCATTAGGTCCAGTTGTGGCCAACTCTGGGGTTGCGGCGCTCATCTCGCTTTATTGGCTGAGGGAGCTGGCGTACAGCTTCTGGGTCATGTGGCCAGCATGACTAAGCCGCTTCTGGTGAACCAGAGCAGCGCACAGAAACACCGTTTACCTTCCCGCCGGAACGGTACCTATTTATCTACTTGCACTTTGATGTGCTTTCGAACTGCTAGGTTGGCAGGAGCAGGGACCGAGCAACGGGAGCTCACCCCATCACGGGGATTCAAACCGCCGACCTTCTGATCAGCAAGCCCTAGGCTCTGGGGTTTAATCCACAGTGCCACCCGTGTCCCTGTCAATGTAGTAGTTAGAGTACTATAATTGCCTAAGGCCAGGGAGACTTGAGCTCAAATACCTCTTCTGCTATGCAGCTCACTGGGTGACCTACAGCCAGTCAACATCACTTAGTGTAACCTACCTAACAGGGTTGTTGTGAAGATGACACCAAACTAAGGGCCAGATGCAAGTTGTTCTGAGCTCTTGGGAGAAAGGGCAGGATGTAAATGCAAAACAAACAAACAAAAAACCCTGGAATGCACTCTCCTAAAAGTGCTGCACAGTCCTAACTACATTTACTCAGAGGTGTGGTCAATGGCACTCACTCCTTTGTATGCATGCATCAGATTGCAGCTGTCCAGAATACTCTGAAATGTGACTGTCTAGCACCTTGGAAACCTGACAATATACATTCCACACGTCAGTTTTCTTCTAGAGGTGGTCATCATCAAAAGCGGATGAAACAAAACTCTCACCACCATTCACCCAGCCCAGTTCTTAATTTTCAGCCTCAGCCAGTCAATTATATAAGCCTCGATTTGGAACAGTTTGCCTGGGCATATTATCTGTTTCAAGGAACACAGATATTTTGAGAAACTGGGTACAGTATATCTTTCAATTTGGCCAAAGTGATGTTATTTCCACTTAATAGGCATATGCATGTATCCACCAAGGCTGTTCTCCCCCCCCCCCCCGTCCTTTAAATCCCTGTTTTGTCACCCTAATAGAACCGTCTTCTCCTTTGTTCACCACCAGGAATATTAAAAAGCTTTATCGGAGCTTCAGTTAAAGCTCGCATATAAAACATATTGTAGTTATATAAAACAGTATTTTTCTTCGGAGCTTGCAAAATTAATTGAAATCTGAATGTGCTGCCTTTCACTTCACCCTATGTCATTATCCCACCAATACAATAATCATTGCATTAGCATTCAGCCGGTAATTACTTAGAACCTACAAGGTCATGTGGTGTGATGGTAGATATGTCCAGTGGCATTAAGTTGCACATTAATCCTGCTAATTTATTTGCAGAGGGAACTGAATAAATGCTCCTCCAGCTGGATTCTAGATCTGTAAAGAAGAGAAGAAGAAAATAACTTACTGTACTGCAAGCTGATCCATAGCTATTTTAGATTATACTGCCCCCGTTAATAAGGCACATAACCAGAACTGTCAATAATGCAAGACATAAATGACACAATTTAGATTTGAATGCAAATACAACTAGCATTCCTATGTTCTCATTTGCATTTTCAAATAAATAAATAAATTTAAAAGGCACTAACTGTATCTATGGAAATACAGGGGTAATAAACATGCTTGATTTTTAAGATCAAGTGACAAGTCTATGGCTTCTGGGGCTTAGCCTCCATTTTGGGATGCCCTGGGTTTGATGGATTGGTTCCAAAATTACAGCACTATCCTAACTGTGGACTCAGCTAAATTAGTAAAGAAATAGCGATTTGAAGGCGCTATAAACATGCAACATCAGATGGCGCCAGAGAGCAGGAAATTTTAAAACATGATTTTCCATAGAGGGTTTTTTTCTTTTGTTATAACTATCTATTTCTTTTTTAAAAAATGATATTTATTGAAAAAAGAATTTTTTTAAAAAAATACAAAGAAATAAAAAGACAAAGTTACAAAGAAAAAAGACAAAAACAGAAAAAGAAAAAGAAAAAAGAAAACCATCATTTTCAAATTCTCGAATTTCATTACCTTCTTTCCATGACCTCCTCCTCCTCCCATCTCTTGTATCTTGATTAATAATTGTCACAGCAAATCCTTTCCATAATTCATAGTATTCTGTCCTTACATTACCTTACTCTATTTTCATCTTATCTTATAAAAAAACCTTAAAACTTAAGACTTAAGTCTTATTTTTACCAGCTTCTCATAACCATAACCTTTTTACCTGATTCTTTAAACATTTTTACAAGAGCCAAGTAATTTCATTTCAACATTTTTCCAACGTTCATAAAACATTTCTGATAATAAAAAGAAAAAAAAAGAATAAAAACAATCCAATCTTCTTCCAGCGTCCCCTCTCCCCGGTCCCGGGATTGTCAGTCCTTTTTTTTAACCCATTAGTCTGGCACATTAACCTGGTGATCTTATATCCGAGGCCTTCAAATCTCTTCCATGTCCCTTCCGCAGCTCTTCTTCATATTTTCCTTTCACTCATGGGAACTCCAGCTTGGTAGTGTTTTTGACCCATTTCAACAAATCAGCCCCTTTCTCATAGTCCAGACTAGACTCCATGTGGTATTTTAAAACATGTTTCAGATTCCCTCCAAGATTGGAAGTCCCAGCAGCTCCAAACCTCTGACGGCCCATTGCCAGACTCGGAAAGTCCAAACATCCCTGCATAGGGGGGTCAGTCCAACCCCCCATTTCCAAATCAATCCAAACTTTGTCTTTCCAAATCTGGTTTTTTCCAAGTTCACTTGTCAAATCCAAAGGCTCATTTTCCTGCTGGGCCAAAAGTCCCTCCATCCCTGGTGCCCAAGATTCAGCAAGGTCCTCTTCTTTCAGTTGTTCTGTCATGGCACGTTCCTGTTTGGGTTCCTGAGTGGGCTCCATATAGTTTCCCACTACCTGTTCAAAAGTTCTGGCCACATTAGTCATAAAATCCATCTTCTGACTTAACTGATCCAATAGGGCATTTATTTTACAGAAAGCACCCAACAGTGCTTCTGAAGGCATTGTCCTACAAGGTCACAAATCCTTTCCCACAGTTGTAATCAGTAACAGCTGCAAGTTCCCAGGATTTAGTTACAATTTCACAGTTCCCCTCTAGGGGGAAAACTTCTGGTTGTTCTTTTTCTTGAAAACAATAGCAACAAAGTTTCTTTTTAAAGATATTTTGTCCATATTTGTTCTTTTAAAAGACGAAAGGAAACAATGGAGTCACAATGTTTCTCTTCTTTCAACTATCTGTCAAAGACATTTGTTTCTGGTCAATGAGCTTCAAACATCCATTCTGACACCCCGCTCCAGGGTCAGGACGGTGGAAAATTACTTTGCTTTAGCTTCACTTCTGCAGGTTTAAACAGCTCAGGGAAAAGTCCCCCTTCTTCTCCTGCTACCGAAGGGGGGTTCAGCGATTTTAAATGATGAAAGTCGATCCTTTAAAAGTGATTTTTAAGGCTCTAGTTTGCGTTGTCTTTGCTTTGTTCTGACTACAAGGAAACGGAAGGGTGACTTCCTGTTTAAACAGGCGGAAAAGACCCGTTTCATGCGGAGCTAGTCCCTCCAGTTCAGAGGGAGTCCGCCATTGCCGGTGGCGCCACCCCGGAAGTCCTCTATAACTATCTAATTTCTGACTTATTTACAGCGTTTTTTCCCCTGTGCCTAGACCCACCCTGTGTCTACTCAGAAGTAAGTCATATTGAATTTCTTAGGGTTAGGATTGCAGTCTAACTCGAGCTTAATGCAGATCTAATGAGATCTATGCAACTCACATTAATCCACATTTGTCTCATTTATTTCATTGGTTCTGCATTAAGTAAGGATCCATCTAAGTATACCAGTCCAATTGTTCAACTGTCCCTCACAATCCTCATTTATTTCTTTTCTATAATCCCTTTCTGAGATGCTTAATCAGTTAACATAACCAAGAGACAATTGAAAACTCAAGTGCCCCAAAGTTTTAAAAAGGCTGAGTCTTAACTAGTACACATCACAAATTGATGTGAATTGACAAATTCTATGCTTTCTGCACAAGGTAGATGAGAATCCACAAGGCAGTTGAAATGTTCCCACCTTTGCACAGGGGGCAGAGCAGTGTGCCTAACTGAAGTGGGGAGTGTTTTTCATGCATGTGTTTGCCATTGGCCAAGCACTCTACCTGTTCAGTGATTTGTGTACCTCATTGTGAAAAGTTGAAAAACTGTTCATAAAGGTGAGGTGTCAAGAAGAAAGGGGGATAGGATCGTCACTGCTGAGGCAAACCGATTAACACTTCTTCCTCAAATTCAGTTGTATGTGGCTGAATACTTAGAACAGTGAAGCAGAATTATTTGAAAAGCAGTGCTGAAAAAGAGCACCATACAGGAGCTGTGAACAGGTAAAAGAAACAATGCAAACAGCCACACACTAAGCATCATGCTAATCCAGAACAATATTTACAATAGATTGGATTATTGAGTTTCTCATTTTCCAGTCTTCAGTTCAGTCATCCACATTGCCACACCTGTTTGTGAATTTCTGTTTAGATTCCTCATGAAAATTCATCAGCACTAAAGTGCAGATTTCTCCCGAAGTACACATTTGTATGCAATGTCGCTTTATCTACACAGTATTGCAAAGAAATTTCCCCATATATAATGCATTCTCGTATGTTATTTTGAAGAAGGCATTATATATGGAGAAATTTCGCTTCTCTGCCTTTTGGATAAGATCAAGTGTATGTTATTTTCATTAATAATGATTTTATGTGTACACTTTACCCCAGTGTATACATTTATGTACACATTATGTGGCTGAAGAAATAAAATGTAGAGAAGGTTGGATTTCGAAGGAGGACTGTGCTTCACTTCAAGTACGGTTTCAGAAGGTGCAAGTGCAGAAAGCTCGCCTTTAAATGTGAACTGAATTGAATCTCTCTCCCCACTCTCTTCTCTTCAAATACTAGAAAATCAAGCTCTTGGAACTTATTTATTTCTATAGCCCACAACAGTGGCTGGTTTCTTAACTGACTTGGTTAAATATTTTCTTTGTGCTTTGCTGTCCTGCCCCCTGCTCATTATGGTAATAAATAAATAAATAAATGAATACACACGCACACACAAAGTTTTTTCAATAGTGCATCCCCCAAAAGTACATAATTATAAGGTGCAAAGAATTTGAATTCAAATTACCCATGAGTCCAAATGCTTGGCTTGTTATAATTACTTTCAAATTATTTCTGTCAAATATATGTTATAGTTGACTTAGTCATTCTTTTTTTTAAAGGGAAACCAAGGAAGTCTTTATTTAGAATTGTTAATAAGGAGAGATAATACATTCTTTCCTCCTTTGAAAAACAAGGAAGTTTTTAGAAGAAATAAAATCAGCATATGAAGTACATTCAGTATTCTGGAAGATGAATTTGCAAGTTAAAGGCTGGAATTCTAGCACACCAAATGTATCTGACTTTTTTTTAAAAAAAGACTATGACCTCAATACATAAAATTTGAGATTTCATGCTTGTGATGTTTTCGTATGAAATCTTGGGAAGCATTCAACACATTTCCTCCACCAGCAGCTGATGTTAGACGTATCTACAGTGATTGGCATCTGACAGTGATGTGTTAAATAATATTTGCACCCATTCTTGTAGCAGTTCGATTTTACTGCCAGTTCATAACAGGAGACCTCAAGCATCGTATCGTATCGTATCATGGGTGAACACACACTCCCATTTCCTCTGTGTTCTCCCATACATACAACATTAGCGACAACCCACACCTGTCCTGTAGCTCCTTGTGACATATTGCTCTTTGATGCCTTTCCTCTGAACTGTAGCTTCAATCTGAACTGAAAACTGCACATTGGGTAAAGACATCCCTGCCCCATCTCTCCTCACTGGTGTGGGCTTACCTCAGGAGACCTATCTAGACACAGAAAGCCACAGTGATGTGAACAACAATGTGCAAATACAGTTTGAAATTCTTTTTTATAGCCAAGGAGATGGAGTGAGTGTGTGTGACATTCTGCCACAGGCACCACAATAAATTGACCAACTTTGAATTTGACACATATTTACTGGGGTGGGGTGGGGAGACACTCCTGTTTGCCTCAGGTGTAAACATGTATTGGGTTGGTCCTGCCAGATGATTTTTGTGCCCTTTAGAATGTAAGGTTTGGAAGAAGTACTGCTACCACAGAGACCTGGTTAAATGTGATTAACAGCTTAAGAAGATACCCGCTGGATCAGGCCAGTGTCCCATCTACAGTTCTCACAATGGCCAAGCACATGCCCATTTGAACGCTGACACTGCAGATAGACTAGGCACATCATGGTTAGTAGCCACCATTAGCCTTATTGTGCATTAATTAGTCTAATTCTCTTTTAAAGCCATCCAAGTTGGTGGTCATCACATATAACAGATGTTTGTTAGCAATTCCACATCAGTTTTTGATAGAATTGAATTTGTCATAGTTGTACCTCTTTGTACCACCATCAACACATTCTTTTCCTCCTTTAAAGCCTATGCACAGTCTATTTATATTTACGATGGCTACAGGGCTGGCAATAGCATAGTTAAGCAAGAGATGTATTTCTTATATAACCTGCTGTAGCATTATGGTTGGCAACTAGTAATTTATTCATATCTGACTGTCAAGAGCCTGCTGGTATCCTGTTTATATGTGCACATAAATTCTTAATAGAGGGCCTTGTAAAAAATAAATATTTTAATATAACTAGCTTTTTCCTTAAATGCAAGTATTTCAGATGCATTTTAATGTTAAAATACCATAGCGATTTAAGCCACATAAGAACAAAACAAATTGATCTATACTCAAAATACACTGTGCTCCGAAAACCATCCCTGTTGCCTTAACACATCAAATTTTATATGCTTCTCTATCTTCAGACAATTTTTTGTGTGTGGGTTAGGCCTGTCTAAGGCTTATTCCATTTCACTATGGTATTCAAAGCAGCATTGTTTATTTCTGAGTAAAGGCCATTTCTATATTTGGTTATCATGAATATGCCCAAGCATAATAGGATATCAAAACAGGGGGAATGCATTTATAGCTCCAAATAACATAGGACTACACTGTATCATGCAATAAGAGTTTCCTTAGCAGTTTTGTTTGAAACATCTCATTTGTTCCTCAGCCTAATTAAGTGAGATGAATCATTTATCATCATTGATTGTATCAACAATGTTTTCAAAATGATGGAATACTAAGACAAAAACAGCTTGGGGACCATGCATCATCATCACGGGATTGTGTTTGAACATTTTTTTAAAAAATGAATAAAAGAATAGCAACAATTAACTATTATTTCGCTATGTTTTGTACTAGGTCACCACTTAACCCCCACTCCAAAGAAAAGCATATAGTCTTGCAAACCACTTCTAAGTATCAGTGGGAGAGAGAGAGAGAGAGGGAGAGAGAGAGAGAGAGAGAGAGAGAGAGAGAGAGAGAGAGATTGTGTCTACCCTACAGACTAATCTACAACAAGAACTAATACTTAGGAAACCATGAACATATTTTTTTGGTGGTGTGTGTGTGTGTGTGTGTGGTTTTATAAACAAGAATAATGTTATACAAACAAGTATACCAAGTTTTCTCATGTCATTTTTATATCACAAAAATAGCATAATAAATGTGGAAGAATATCTACAACTTACGTTTCATTATAAGTGGTCAGTGTACTGGTTCTTGGTTCATGAATTGGTTTAAACAGTTAAGAAGAAAGTAATAAATAAAAAATAAAAAGGGGGTGAGGGAATGGTGAGTGGGTTCAGGTGGTTATGTTTCTATTCTTCTGCTTAGTGGGGGCAGGGGGAGTTTGTGTCAGCGTTACTCGTATAGGTTCTCTTACTATTCCCTTGCTGTATTTCTTTGGTGGTGAGAGAGGTTAGAATCATAGAATCATAGAGTTGGAATAGACTACAAGGGCCATCAAGTCCAACCCCCTGCCAAGCAGGAAACACCATCAGAGCACTCCTGACATATGGTTGTCAAGCCTCTGCTTAAAGACCTCCAAAGTAGGAGACTCCACCACACTCCTTGGCAGCAAATTCCACTGTCGAACAGCTCTTACTGTCAGGAAGTTCTTCCTAATGTTTAGGTGGAATCTTCTTTCTTGTAGTTTGGATCCATTGCTCCGTGTCCGCTTCTCTGGAGCAGCAGAAAACAACCTTTCTCCCTCCTCTATGTGACATCCTTTTATATATTTGAACATGGCTATCATATCACCCCTTAACCTCCTCTTCTCCAGGCTAAACATGCCCAGCTCCCTTAGCCGTTCCTCATAAGGCATCGTTTCCAGGCCTTTGACCATTTTGGTTGCCCTCCTCTGGACACGTTCCAGTTTGTCAGTGTCCTTCTTGAACTGTGGTGCCCAGAACTGGACACAGTACTCCAAGTGAGGTCTGACCAGAGCAGAATACAGTGGCACTATTACTTCCCTTGACCTAGATGCTATACTCCTATTGATGCAGCCCAGAATTGCATTGGCTTTTTTAGCTGCCATGTCACACTGTTGGCTCATGTCAAGTTTGTGGTCAACCAAGACTCCTAGATCCTTTTCACATGTACTGCTCTCAAGCCAGGTGTCACCCATCTTGTATTTGTGCCTCTCATTTTTTTTTATTTTTTTTTTTGCCCAAGTGCAATACTTTACATTTCTCCCTGTTAAAGTTCATCTTGTTTGTTTTGGCCCAGTTCTCTAATCTGTCAAGGTCGTTTTGAAGTGTGATCCTGTCCTCTGGGGTGTTAGCCACCCCTCCCAGTTTGGTGTCATCTGCAAATTTGATCAGGATGCCCTTGAGTCCATCATCCAAGTCGTTGATAAAGATGTTGAATAAGACCGGGCCCAAGACAGAACCCTGTGGCACCCCACTAGTCACTCTTCTCCAGGATGAAGAGGAACCATTGATGAGCACCCTTTGGGTTCGGTCAGTCAGCCAGTTACAAATCCACTGAGTGGTAGCATAGTCAAGACCGCATTTTACCAGCTTCTTTAAAAGAATATCATGGGGCCCCTTGTCGAATGCCTTGCTGAAATCAAGGTAGGCTACATCCACTGCATTCCCTTCATCTACTAGACTTGTAATTCTGTCAAAAAACGAGATCAGGTTAGTCTGACATGACTTATTTTTCAGAAATCCATGCTGACTATTGGTGATCACAGCATTCCTTTCTAGGTGCTCACAGACTGTTTGCTTAATGATCTGCTCCAGAATTTTCCCTGGTATTGATGTCAGACTGACTGGGCGATAATTATTTGGGTCCTCTCTTTTCCCCTTTTTGAAAATAGGGACAACATTTGCCCTCCTCCAGTCTGCTGGGACTTCGCCTGTTCTCCAGGAATTCTCAAAGATGACTGCCAGTGGTTCTGAGATCACATCTGCCAGTTCTTTTAATACTCTTGGATGCAGTTCATCTGGCCCTGGAGACTTGAATACATCTAAACTAGCCAAGTATTCTTGTACTATCTCCTTAGTTATTCTGGGCTGTGTTTCCTCTGCTGAATCATTTGCTCCAAATTCTTCAGGTCGGACATTGTTTTCTTTATCGGAGAAGACTGAGGCAAAGAAGGCATTGAGGACTTCAGCCCTTTCTGTGTCCCCTGTTTGCATTTCACCATCTTCTCTGAGTGACCCCACTGTTTCTTTGTTCTTCCTTTTGCTACGGACATACCCATAAAAGCCTTTTTTGTTGCTTTTAACCTCTCTAGCAAGCCTGAGTTCATTCTGTGCTTTAGCTTTTCTGACTTTGTGTCTACATGTGCTGGCTATTTGTTTGAATTCCTCTTTGGTGGTTTCCCCCCTTTTCCATTTTTTGTACACATCCTTTTTTAATCTTAACTCAGTTAAAAGTTCTTTAGATAGCCACCCTGGCTTCTTTAGGCACCTTCCATGTTTCCGTCTCATTAGTATTGCCTGAAGTTGTGCTTTTACTATCTCCCTCTTAACAAACTCCCAGCCATCATGAACTCCCTTTCCTTTTAGTATTACTGTCCATGGGATCTCACCCAGCACTTCCCTAAGTTTTATGAAGTCGGCTTTCTTAAAGTCAAGAAATTGAGTCCTAGTATGCTTGGCTGCTCCTTTCTGCTGTATAGTAAACTTCAGAAGAGCATGATCACTCGTGCCTAATGATCCTTCCACTTCTAACCCACTAACCAGGTCATCAACATTGGTTAGGACCAGATCTAAAATGGCTGTTCCTCTTGTTGCTTCTCCCACTTTCTGGACAATGAAGTTGTCTGCAAGGCCAGTGAGGAATCTGTTTGACCTTATGCTCTTGGCTGAGTTTGACATCCAACAAATATTCAAATAATTGAAGTCCCCCATTACTACTATCTCCCTTCCTTTTCCATGCTTGGCCATCTGTTCCAGGAAGGCATCATCTATGTCCTCCGTTTGGCTTGGGGATCTATAGTAAACTCCCACAATGAGGTCTCTGTTATTCTTCTCTCCCTTAATTTTGACCCAAATGCTCTCACTTTGGCTTTGAGGTTCTAAATCTTGGATCTCTTCACAGGTATACACATCCCTGACATATAACGCCACTCCTCCTCCTTTCTTGTCTGGTCTGTTTCTCTGAAATAGATTGTATCCCTCCATTATTACATTCCAATCGTGTGACTTATCCCACCAGGTTTCAGTGATGCCTATTATGTCATATTTAGTTTGCTGTACCAAGAGCTCAAGCTCATCTTGTTTATTTCCCATGCTTTGCGCATTAGTGTACAGACATTGAAGTCCATTAATCATTCCCCCGTGTCTCTTATTTAAGGATTTTTTCCTCCCACCACTAGGTCTGCGTGCTGTTTGCTCCATTAGGTCTATGACATTTGGATGATCATCTTCATCAATTGATAAGACTCCTACCTTCAGGAGCACTGTCTCCCTCCCCCACATTAGTCAGTTTAAAGCCCTCCTGATGAGGTTTCTGAGATTTTTGGCAAAAACATTCCTCCCAACCGTTGTGAGGTGCAGCCCATCGCTTGCCAGAAGTCCATCTTCAAGAAACTGCAGTCCGTGATCTAAGAATCCAAACCGTTCCTGTTTACACCATTTGTGAAGCCAGCTGTTCACTTCCACTATTTTTCCCTCTCTCCCTGGGCCACGTCGTTCAACTGGGAGGACAGATGAGATGACAATTTGTGCATTTAATTGCTTCAATTTCCTGCCCAGAGCCTCGTAGTCTCTTTTGATCTTCTGGAGGCTATTGCTTGCAGTGTCATTGGTTCCCACATGAACCAAGAGGAAGGGGTATTTGTCAGTGGGTTTTATGATTCCTTGCAGTCGTTCAGTTACATCTTGGATCTTAGCCCCGGGGAGACAGCACACCTCTCGAGACATCTTGTCAGGCCCACAGATCACTGCTTCTGTTCCCCTCAGTAGGGAATCCCCTATCACCACTACACGCCTCCTCTTAGGTTTGGTCGGGGTTCTTCCGTGAGCTGTCCATTCCAAGGTCGCCTGCACATTCCCTGAGGACTGACTTTGCTGCTCGTCTTCATATACCTGATCGACTGTAATGAGGGAGAGATCCTCAAATGGAGTCTGTTCTTCGTCTTCCATGCTAGGGGAGAGGACTTCAAAGTGATTGTGTATTTCTAAACAATCAGACTGAACCCTGGGCCTCCTACTTCTTTGAGTCACGTTTCTCCATATATCTGGCACCTGTGTTGGTGAACTAGCCTCCTTCTCAGGGGTGTCCCCTGTCTCCTCCTTGGTGGAGACGGTGTTCTCTGTTGCTTCCAAGAAGAGCTCCAGCTCTCTACTTCTTTGGAGCGTAGCTACACATTCCTCCAGTTGCTGGGGTCCTCCAGGTTGGGGGTACTATGAACATAACTGAAGGGGAAATGCCTTAAAATGAAATCCACCATGAGTCAGGACAAAACTGCCTTAAGAGGTCATCCCAAAATGAGAAGATGTGTAGCGATAATCATATCTAACAGGTAGGATGTAAATGCAATAAAATAAAATAATAATAGAAAACATATTTCAAGCACACATCTCATTTTAGGTTTGCGTTTAATATTCTTATGCTTAATTGTGCATGTTACTGATACTTTGAAGATTTTGATTAAATTATCCTCAAGGCAGCTTACAACCAATTGCAATAAAGCAATACAAATGAAAGCGCCACACATACAAGATGCAACAGGAGTGCCAGATTGACTCTGCCATTGTGTTTACATCACACTGACTCAGATGCTGGAAAACCTGTGTATTATTTCCACCCACCCAGGGAGACGCTTCTGCTGACAGTTCCCTTCCCTTCAGACAATACTGTTCAGGACAATTAATTATTATTATTATTATTATTATTATTATTATTATTATTATTATTATTATTACCACCGTATTTTTCGCACTATAGGACGCACTTTTTCCCCTCCAAAAATGAAGGGGAAATGTGTGTGCGTCCTATGGTGCGAATGCAGGCTTTTGCTGAAGCCTGGAGAGCGAGAGGGGTCCGTGCGCACCGACCCCTCTCGCTCTCCAGGCTTCAGGAAGCTATCCCAAGTCTTGCAAGCCCGGCGGGATGTCCCGCGGGCTCGCAAGGCTTGCGGGCAGCAGCCTGCACCCAAAAGCTGGGGACAGCGGGGAGGCGCAGAGCCGCCACCCCGCTATTCCCCGACCTGATCTGGAGGCTGGCGGGGGGAGAAGCAAGCCTGCTTCTCCCCCCCACCATCCCCACAACCTCCAGATCAGGTCGTGGAAAAGCGGGATGGCGGCGCTCCGCTATCCCGCTTTTCCCCGACCTGATCGGGAGGCTGGCGGGGGGAGAAGCAAGCCTGCTTCTCCCCCACACCAGCCCCACAACCTCCAGATCAGGTCGTGGAAAAGCGGGATGGCGGCGCTCCGCTATCCCGCTTTTCCCCGACCTGATCGGGAGGCTGGGGGAGGGAGAAGCAAGCCTGCTTCTCCCCCCCACCAGCCCCACAACCTCCAGATCAGGTCGGGGGAAAGCGGGATGGCGGCGCTCCGCTATCCCGCTTTTCCCCGACCTGATCGGGAGGCTGGGGGAGGGAGAAGCAAGCCTGCTTCTCCCCCCCACCAGCCCCACAACCTCCAGATCAGGTCGGGGGAAAGCGGGATGGCGGCGCTCCGCTATCCCGCTTTTCCCCGACCTGATCGGGAGGCTGGGGGAGGGAGAAGCAAGCCTGCTTCTCCCCCCCACCAGCCCCACAACCTCCAGATCAGGTCGGGGGAAAGCGGGATGGCGGCGCTCCGCTATCCCGCTTTTCCCCGACCTGATCGGGAGGCTGGGGGAGGGAGAAGCAAGCCTGCTTCTCCCCCCCACCAGCCCCACAACCTCCAGATCAGGTCGGGGGAAAGCGGGATGGCGGCGCTCCGCTATCCCGCTTTTCCCCGACCTGATCGGGAGGCTGGGGGAGGGAGAAGCAAGCCTGCTTCTCCCCCCCACCAGCCCCACAACCTCCAGATCAGGTCGGGGGAAAGCGGGATGGCGGCGCTCCGCTATCCCGCTTTTCCCCGACCTGATCGGGAGGCTGGGGGAGGGAGAAGCAAGCCTGCTTCTCCCCCCCCCACATCCCCACAACCTCCAGATCAGGTGGGGGAAAGCGGGATGGCGGCGCTCCGCTATCCCGCTTTTCCCCGACCTGATCGGGAGGCTGGGGGAGGGAGAAGCAAGCCTGCTTCTCCCCCCCCACATCCCCACAACCTCCAGATCAGGTCGGGGGAAAGCGGGATGGCGGCGCTCCGCTATCCCGCTTTTCCCCGACCTGATCGGGAGGCTGGGGGAGGGAGAAGCAAGCCTGCTTCTCCCCCCCCACCATCCCCACAACCTCCAGATCAGGTCGGGGGAAAGCGGGATGGCGGCGCTCCGCTATCCCGCTTTTCCCCGACCTGATCGGGAGGCTGGGGGAGGGAGAAGCAAGCCTGCTTCTCCCCCCCACCATCCCCACGACCTCCCGGCTTCAGGAGAGCCCCACCGCCAGCCCCACAAGCTCGGGGGACAGCGGGAGAGGCGCAGCGCGCCATCCCGCTGTCTCCCGACATGGTTTGGAGGTTGGCGGAAGGCTTCCTCCTCCCCCAGCCCCGCAAGTTCCCAGAGCGATGCCAAAGCATGGCTCTGGGTCCCGTTCTGGGGGAGGGGGAAGCTCGGGCTTCCCCGCCCCAGCCCCGCGCCTGGGGGGGGGGATAAATTTTTTTTGCCTTTATTTCCCCCCCCCCAATCTAGGTGCGTCCTATGGACCGGTGCGTCCAATAGTCCGAAAAATACGGTATTATTTGTTTATACCTAACCCATCTGGCTGGGTTTCCCCAGCCACTCTGGGTGGATCCCAACAGAATATTAAAAAACACAATAAAACATCAAACTTCCCTAAACAGGGTTGCCTTCAGATGTCTTCTAAAAGTCAGATAGTTGTTTATTTCCTTGGCATCTGATGGGAGGGTGTTCCACAGGGTGGGCGCCACTACCAAGAAGGCCCTCTGCCTGGTTCCCTCCAACGTCACTTCTCGTGGCGAGGGAACCACCAGAAGGCCTTTGGCGCTGGACCTCAGTGTCTGGGCTGAACGACAGACAACTAGCACTGGGCTAAGGTATGGGGGGGGTGGACATGGACTGTGGAAGCCATCTCCCTGAAGCTGCTTGTTTTCTGGCTGATGGGATAGGACCAAGCTTGCCTTCCCTTTGCTGTTACGTCATTTGACAGGGAGAAAGACACTCATCAAGTAAGGCAGCCAGGATAGAACTTCAGTATAATTTCTTCAATGGATATTGGAAAACTAGCACTGAAGGCACATTTGTGATAATTCACAATGTGAATTCAACCCTTACAGGCACATGTCTGGCTTCACTGCATAGAAAGTTTATAGGTAAAGCGTAAAGGACCCCTGGATGGTTACGTCCAGTCAAAGGCGACTCTGGGGTTGCGGCGCTCATCTTGCTTTCAGGCCGAGGGAGCCAATGTTTGTCCACAGGCAGCTTTCTGGGTCATGTGGCCAGCATGACTAAACCGCTTCTGGTGCAACGGAACATCATGATGGAAAGCAGAGCTCACGGAAACATTGTTTACCTTCCCGCCACAGTGATACCTATATATCTACTTGCACTGGCATGCTTTCAAACTGCTAGGTTGGCAGGAGCTGGGACAGAGCAATGGGAGCTCACCCCATCATGGGGATTTGAACCACCAATCTTCTGATCGGCAAGCCCAAGAGGCTCAGTGGTTTAGACCACAGCACCACCCGTGTGTGTGTGTGTCTTGGGAGAGTTATGTTAGCCTGAACATTCCTGATTTTGCATGCATGGTTTCTGGGACTGCATGGCTTGTTTTTTAATGAGTCTTAATAATGCTTACTTCTGAGCAAATCTGTTTGAGACAGAGATACTGTATATTTATTCCTCCATCTACTTTGAGTGTTGCTGGTTTCAGTGTCAAGTGACAGCCAAGAATGCACATCCTTGATCAAGAATGCATGAAGTGGAACCTGCAAAGGTTTTGTAGTGTGACATATTCTTGCTCACTGACTGCCAGCCAGCTCTGCCTTCCATGAGGGAACATTCTTCCATTCCCCTGCTGACCTGGCTTCATCTCTCCTCAATAGTAAATCAGATGTCTATGGACTCTGGGCATGCTCAGTCTTCTGCGGAGTGGAGGTTCTGGAGTTCTTCCTCCCCTTAGGCTTTCATAAAAAATACTTTTTAGGCTTTTGCAAAGCATGGGATTCCACAAAGCTAACTGATACCTCCTTTTTGTGCATGGAGAGTGCCATCTTAGCTACACACAGAATGTTAGCATTAGTATAGCCTTTAATATTTTGCTTCTCCTGCCAACCTAGCAGTTCAAAAGCACACCAGTGCAAGTAGATAAATAGGTACCGCTCCGGCGGGAAGGTAAATGGCATTTCCGTGCGCTGCTCTGGTTTGCCAGAAGTGGCTTAGTCATGCTGGCCACATGACCCGGAAGCTGTACACCGGCTCCCTCGGCCAATAAAGCAAGATGAGTGCCGCAATCCCAGAGTCGGCCACAACTGGATCTAATGGTCAGGGGTCCCTTTACCTTTACCTAATATTTTGCTTGCTTGTACTACAGTCAATATCCATATATTTTCACATGATCATTGTCAAATATTCAATATATCAGTTACAGATAACCAGTTTAGAGTTACACACAAACACCCTCCCACCTTACTTTCAATTCAGAAATGCAAAGGTATGTTAAGCTCTGAAAGAAATTCAGGCAACTTCCACCATAATGCTTTAGGTGGATATATTACATTTCCACATGGCAATGTACCTCTGCAGGGAGCTCCCTATAATGGCAGTGCTTGAAAGGTTAATGGCATTCATCGCTCTACTAATCTATCCTTTGAACCACTGATTAGCATTGAAATTGATTTGGAGCCACTTGTGGCTGAAATGACATTAATCCAGACTTTGCAGTGGAAAACTCATGTTACTAGGTGATGACACATTGTTTTCTTCATTTTTCCGGTAGAACATATGAAATTGGGAATATTAACCCCCCCCAATCAATTTCATTTGCACCTTAAAGTTTCAGCAACACATCAACTGCCTTGTTGGAAATGTATACACCTGAAAATGAAAATGAATTTAACACTCTATTGTACAATGATAAACATTGATAAGATTATAGGCTTGATTTCCCCAAAGCTTGACCCTCTGTGATGCATTTTGCCATCAGGATGGGACTTAATTCACCTACCATAGTGCAAAGTCACAGGGGAGGGCATTATCCTGCACAATGACCAAATATGCCAGGATCTGTGTTCAGGGTCAGATGCCAAAATTGAGAATCACATTTCAAAACATCCTGAACATCACCTCTGCATCTGCATATGGTGATTAGATGGATTTGTTGTATCATTTAATCAAGTGATAGATAGATAGATAATATTTATTGCGGCCATAGGCCCATACATTTAATCAAGTGTATTTGAACTTTTCAGAAGATCAGTAAAAATGGTAAGTGGGCTTTCATGGGACCTCATTGGCCATTACAAATGTTTTTACTGAGGAACCCCTGAAAAGCTACTAAAGAAACACGGGGTTTCCTGGACCACTGTGCTGCATTTTTTGACATTTAATTAAACGCAGGAACAAAATAGATGTTTGTCAAACATGAGTAGAAGAGCAAAAGTTATTCTGAACCATTTATGCAGAAGGAATGTACATCGGCCTTAAAATATAAATACGATTTTTTGAATGCTTTGCTATTTTCAGGAGTATAGAAGGTTAAAATAATGACAAGGTGTTATTTTTACTGCAACGTTTAAAATAAATGCAATTCTTAAATGTAATAAAAAGATCCAAGCACTCTTGTCCATGTGTCATAAAACATGGAAGAAGAGTACATAAAACAGTCAAACATAAGCATTCTGAGCATGATTTCTGAAAAGTACAGATTTTTTTAGTCTCAACAACAATTGTGCTTTGAAGAATAAGGAGCAAAAGATGACAAGAATTAAAAGCACTCTGCTATTAAGTGGAAGAAAGAATTGCTGGTAGTCCAAAATCTAGGTACAATGTGGCAGAGGTAGGCAAATAAAAGTATGCAATTTACTGTGTATGGCATGTTATAAATAGGGAAGCAGGGAAGGGGATAATTGTAATCTAGCAACAAACCCTTTGCATTATCCACCAGAGGATAATGCATAAGGAAAGGAAAAGGAAAAGATGGAATTAAATATGGTTGCAGATTAGCTTGGACTTTAGAGCCCATGAAAGAATGGCTTTGACCTTTCATAAGGGAGGGTAATAATGGAGGAATATTGTTGTCCTGATAAGCAGCTCTACCACCAAAAGATGAAACAGATTCAAAATGGGGGCAACCTTCGAAGTCAGCACCATTGATGGCATTTACTGTGGAAGGGCCATGGCTCAATGGCAGTCAGTGCAGGTAGGAATGAACTACAGTGGTACCCCGCAAGACGAACGCCTCGCGAGACAAAAAACTCGCAAAACGAAAGGTTTTTTCGTTTTCGAGTTGCCTCGCAAGACGAATTTCCCTATGGGCTTGCTTCGCAAAACGAAGCTTGCCCCGGGGACAGCGGGTCTTCTCTTTTGAAGCAAGGGGCGGCGGGGAGATCGCTTCTCCCCACCGCCCCTTGTTTCAAAAGAGGTCCGGGGGCAGCGCTTCCCGCTGCCCCCGGACCTCTTTTGAAGCAAGCGGCTGCGCTTCTCCCCGCAGCCGCTTGCTTCAAAAGAGGTCCTGGGCCTCTTTTGAAGCAAGCGGCTGCGGGGAGATCGCTTCTCCCGGTGCTCCGAAGCCGGGCGGGGGGGCGGGAACACCTGCCCCAGCCACCGGGCTCTGGAGCGCTGCTGCGAAGCCGGGCGGGGGGGGGGCGGGAACACCTGCCCCAGCCACCCCGCTTCGGAACGCTGCTCCGAAGCGGGGCGGGGGGGGGGCGGGAACACCTGCCCCAGCCGCCGGGCTCCGGAGCGCTGCTGCGAAGCCGGGCGGGGGGGCGGGAACACCTGCCCCAGCCACCCCGCTTCGGAACGCTGCTCCGAAGCGGGACGGGGGGCGGGAACACCTGCCCCAGCCACCCCGCTTCGGAACGCTGCGAAGCCGGGCGGGGGGTGCGGGAACACCTGCCCCAGCCACCCCGCTTCGGAACGTTGCTCCGAAGCGGGGCGGGGGGCGGGAACACCTTCTGAAGGCGGGCGGGGGGCAAAAGTCTTTGTCCCCCCTGCCTGCCTTCCCAGGGGCTTTTAAATCGCCCCGGACAGCGGAGAAGTCCTCCGCTGTCCCGGGCGATTTTAAAATGCCGCCCGCCAGCATTTTAAGATCGCCCGGACAGCGGAGAAGTCCTCCGCTGTCCCGGGGTTTTTTAAAATGCTGGGGGTGGGAAGAAAAGCCCTTGTCCCCCCCCCCCAGCCTTCAGAAGAGGTCCGGGGACAGACTGTCCCCGGACCTGGTCTGAAGGCGGTTTCCCTAGGAACGCATTAATTGATTTTCAATGCATTCCTATGGGAAACCGTGCATCGCAAGACGAAAAAACCGCAAGATGAAGAGACTTGCGGAACGAATTAATTTCGTCTTGCGAGGCACCACTGTAGTTGGAGCACTGACTCAGGAGAATGCAGCTGTCCCTATGACTGTGTTTAGGAACCAGACTGGCATTAATTGTTCATCCTTCATGCAATGAATGAAGAGCATCATGTCCCTTCTTAACTTCTGACTGCAGCATTTACTAAAGGGTGGTGGGAACACTGGCGGGGGAACGGGAGTGCGGAGGGAGCAGACCACCCACGGCACTACTATTCCAGTAGAGTGCCATCATGGTGGGCCCCCCGGACACGCACCATGCCCCCACCTGCTCTCCGCCCCCCGGTAATGGAGCATGCAGCTTCACCACTGGGTGGGAAAGACTGGAAGATGACCATATAGCTTGGATGTCATAGGCCACAACATCATTTTCGAGCATAGCTTCCAAAGAGTACCAGGACAAGGCAGATGTTGCTGACTTGATGTTGATGAAGTGTTCTTGTCAGCAGTCAGCAACATCTTGGCCACTGGGTAATCCTAAGAGAGAGGATTTCCAGAGGGTTAACTGTGCTAAATCTATGTTAAAGTAAAAGCAACAGAGTCTTGTGGCATCTTAAAGCCTAACAACTCTATTGTGGTAGAAGCCTAGAGTGGCCACCTATAACTCCCATCACCCCAACCATTTGCCATGCTGGCTGGGGTGGATGGGAATTGTAGTCCTACAGGATATGAAGAGCAGCACATTAGCTATCTGGGCATAAGCTTTCACAGACTAGGATCATCAGATTCAGGTTTTTAAACCCTAGTTATCTTTTAAGGTGCTGCAAGACTCGCTGCTGTTTCTGCTGAGTGGAAGGGGTGGCTGGTACCTGATTACATGTGTCAATCCTGAAATCTTTAGACCATCCTGTGAGCTCTTCAAGGTGACCGACTACAGTTATTCTCTTACCAGAAGGTGCTAGAAGCTTTCTAACAATTGAGTACGGCAAGTTAAAATATTACTTCCCACACCCCCATATTATAGAAGAGAGATCTAAGGCTCTAAGAATGGTTTGCCAAGGCAAAATTCAAACCAGGGATTTCCTAATTTTCAGTTCAGTCTCTTGAACCACCAGAATTTATTCAGATACCTATTTATTGTGAGGTGTGTTTGTCTGTCTTCATCAGCAGCAGTTTTGAAAGTAGATAAAATATGCCATTTAGTAATCCTATATGGTTTTTTTTACCTTTTCCAAGTGAGATCCCTTCCTTGGCAGGGCCACATAGAATGGACCAGGAAGATCATTTCATACTGGTTCTGAAGTTGTTTGCCCAATGACAATTGAAAGTGACTGATAATCTCATCCTAAAGTAAAAATTAGACAAGAGAGAACAATTATACCCAAAGTCTTGTCATGTCAGCTAATAGAACACCTGTTTCTCTAGATGTGAAAAAGAAACTACGATCCTTGAGGGGGAAGGAGAGAAAAGATCACAGCATGAAAATATATTCTGCAGTTCCAACAACACATTTTAATTGCCTCTGATTCCTGTTAAGTTGTGATATTTTAAAAAGCTTAAAAATTAAGCTTCAAGTGCATGACCACAAAGTATAATTTGACATTTTTGGTCCTCTGTCAGGTTTGTCAAATATCGGTAAAGGGCATTGTTTTCCTCCTTGCCCCATCCTCACCGAACTCCTCCCCCCCCCCCTTTGCAGCTGATGATGCATTGAAATTTGATAACAAAAGAATGACCTGGTTCTGTGTAAGTGGCTAAGAGGTGATATCCCAGGAGTTTGATGGAAAGGGAATGAAAATTAGGCAGATGTTTTCCATTATCACCCACAGTTGAGGTGCTGCCGCAGAATTACTTTATCACCAGTCAATAGCTGAAGCAGTAATTAGGCACGGCTTGCTTCTGATTATAAAGAAGATGAAATCCACTCTTGTTGGCAATATTAATTTTAGTTATTACAGCTGCAAACTATTAGTTGAAAAACAGCACTGATCTTATATATGCATGCATATACTTTGGTTTTGCTAAAAGGGGTTTCACCTCATAGAATCATAGAATTGTAGAGTTGGAAGGGACAAGGGTTATCTAGTCCAACCCCCTACAAAACAGGAGTCACAACAGAAGAATCTCTGATGGGTGGTCATCCCACCTCTGTTTAAAACCTCTAATGAAGGAGAGTCTACCACCTTCCAAGGGATTCTGTTCCACTCTCAAACAGCTCTTCCGCAAAGCTCAGAGCACATGAGAAAGTCCAGGGGCTCAACAAAAAAACAACCACAACCCTGAAAATACTCATTCAAATTTGTTTCCTTCAGTGCTACTTATCTGATGACTTTCATCTATTTCATTTATTTTTATTTTGCAAGATTTATATACTGCTTAATATATACAGTGGTACCCCGCAAGACGAACGCCTCGGAAGGCGATAAACTCGCTAGACGAAGGAGTTTTTCATTTTCTTAGCTGCTTTGCAAGACGCATTTCCCTATGGGCTTGCTTCGCAAAACGAAGCTTGCCCCGCAAGCTCCGGGGATAGCAGGGAAGCGCAGCGCGTATTCTCCGCTGTCCCCGGACCTCTTTTGAAGCAAGGGGCGGCGGGGAGAAGATCGCTTCTCCCCATTGCCAGCCCCGCAATCTCCGAGGACAGAGGGGAAGGCGCGCGCACCTTCCCCTCTCTCCCTGGACCCCTTTTGAACCAAGAGGCGGCAATGGGGAGAAGCGATCTTCTCCCCGCCGCCCCTTGCTTCAAAAGAGGGGACAGAGGGGAAGGCGCGCGCACCTTCCCCTCTCTCCCCAGACCCCTTTTGAACCAAGGGGCGGCAACGGGGAGAAGCGATTCTCCCCGCTGCCCCTTCCCTTGCTTTAAAACAGGTCCGGGGACAGAGGGGAAGGCGTGCGCGCCTTCCCCTCTGTCCCCGGAGATTGCGGGGCAGGCAACGGGGAGAAGCAATCTTCTCCCCGCCGCCCCTTGCTTTAAACAGGTCCGGGGACAGAGGGGAAGGCGCGCGGCGCTTCCCCTTTGTCCCCGGACGGTCTCCATAGGAACGCATTGATTGATTTTCAATGCATTCCTATGGGAAACCGTGCTTCACAAGACAAAAAACTCGCAAGAAGAAAAAACTTGCGGAACAAATTAATTTTGTCTTGCGAGGCACCACTGTGTGTGTGTGTGTGTGTGTGTGTGTGTGTGTGTGTATATATGCAGTTCACATAATCATATAAAATAGTCATTAAATATAATGATAAAAACAGGCTTTAGAAAAAACAGACAATAAAATGACTGAAACATAGCTAAAATCAAATGTTTTCGAAGTAAATATACACAATAAAATTTCACGTCTGCTGCGTAATATTAATTATGAAGATGCTGCGTAATATTAATAGGTGGGGAGTTCCATAAAACAGCCGCTTCCACACTAAAATATTGATTTCCCACATGTGCAGATTGTGCATTATGTGATGTTTGTAAAAGATGGCTTCTGTGCACTATAGGAATAATTTCTTCATTATCTCAGTATAGGGCAATGGGTAGTGCAAGCTGATGCCCATTGGTGTTAGTTGTGCAGAACTCAAGGCAGACAACAGGCAGGTGGAGTCACTATATCCCCCCCCCCCCCAAATGATCAGTGCATTCAACAACAGCCTGCAATGCTGGAATTAAACAGGTGAAGTAAAGGGTATTTAAAGGAACAAGATGTTTTAAAAGACTGAGTGACTGAGGAAGTATAATAGCATGGGAGATAGGAAGAATGGAATAGCAGTGACCTTCACTGCACACAGGAGTGGCCAACTCTGGCCACAGGTACACTGTGGTGAAGTGGTTAGGGTAGCTGACTAGGCATGGGTTCAAATGCCCACTCATTTACAAAGCTCACTGCTTGACCCAATCCCTATGTATAACCAGGGCTTTTTTTCAGCTGGAACTTGCTGGAACTCAGTTGTGGCACCTCTCAGCCATTGCCATTCTTGGAGAACAACGGAGGCGTTCGTGGTGAGTTCCAGCACCTCTTTTTCTAGAAAAACTGCATTGAGTGTCACCTGCTTCCTAGAGTCATTGTGAAGAAAAAGGGGGAGAGCCTTGGATTGCTACCCTCCTCTTTGGAGAAAGAGTGGGATAAAAAAGTAAGTATACGTGGAAGGGAGAATGAAGGAAAGAGAACACAAAGGGAGGCTTTTCCATTCCACACATTACTTTGCAAAATAACAGCGTCAAATGCTTGTTATTGCAATGCTGAATTAAATAATGGCGTGCAGTATTAGTGCCAGGGTCTTCAGCAATACAAACAAAATTGTTTAACTACCTCATCGATCCACAATATTGTATTCCTAAAACATAAGATATGTAACTCCTGCACTTTCTTTTCCTCAATAAAATAAATAGTCCTTTTGTGTAGTGGGCTGTGGCAGAGGCTGTCAAAGAGTGTGGCTGGTGAGAAAGAAATAAAATAGATTTTTCCAGCTTAGGGCTGTTTCATTATTCCAGACAACACTTCATATTGATCCCCCTCTATTTATTTCTAATTTTGTTGCCTCTGATTGAGCTGAGCTCTAAATCTTCTGATGGCTTACATGCTGTAAGGATGCAGCATTGCTACATGAAGTGCAAGGTAGCAATGTTCTCATTTTAAGCTCTAATTTAGTCTGATTTGCAGCAAATTAAGGTGTCTGAAGGAGCATTTTAGCACAGAGGCCATTGCTTTATTATATGACTGCTATTACTTGAATAGCAAACACTACACCAATTACTGGGCTGCCTTCATTTTGCAGCCATCAGTGCCTCTTGGCCTTTTCCCCAATACAAAAATCAAATCTGAAACATTCAGTAGCATTCTCAAAACTATTCAGAGCGATTAGACATAGCTATATAAAATTTTTGGCATTAAAACCAGCAGAAAGAATAGGATCTAGAAAATTGGAATCAGTTGCGAACAAGTGCTGTATCTCCGCACACATACAGCAGTATCTGCATTGCCCTCCACAAGTTGGAGGTATATGTTCTGCAGCAGAGAGCCTTTCTTACTATTTCGTATCACCTTCAATACATTGTCCAAACTTTTCCAAGGTTCTAACTACATGAGTAGAGCAGACTCCCCGCTTCAGATGCTATCCCTCCAACTTGTGGAAGGTGATGGAGCTGGTGTACCCGTCCTTGGTCTCTCTCTTTGTGGGGTTTAAAATGCTCATCAAGTGCTAACATGCATGCTGTTTCTGGGAACCAGATAGCTGTTAATAACTATTTTACATAAAAGATGTACGTGAATCTTAATCTAGTTAAGAAAATTATGTTGATTGATTGATGCTTCTGACGTTCCTGTTTTTATCACCTTGCACATGCAACTTTATCAGTGGAATTATGCAAGACATGCAAACACGCAAATATATAATATTTTTGATGTTATTTAAAATAATGTTCATTGACTCAGCTACTGGAAGGACATGAATACATTAGATTTCAAGGGAGGGACTCACTGGCATAAATATTTATACTTAGGTTAATATTTCTAGGTGGGCTTGATCACTTCAGACCAGTTTGTGTTAGGCTGGTCACCTTATCACTCAAACACTGTACACCCCATAAAATCCAGTTGGGAAGCTTTTTGGAGTGAAGACATTGTGGGCAGAGAAAGAATTAAGCTCATGCTCCTTTTGCTCTAAATTGTCTCTCTCCAAAATTGCTTTTCAGTTTTTTAAAAAGCAGGAGTATCATTAACACAATTGACATATACCAGCGCCTTCATTTTTTTGCTAACTCACAAAAGGTCGTTGAGGAACATAACAAATTTCCACCTAGTTCATAGTTTTGTTCTCAACTGCAATTTAGGAACAAAAGTGAACTACCATTAAGACTGAAGAAAATGCCAAGTTCTCAATTTGTTTACTTCAGATTTCTAACTTTTGCATTTAGGCTCAAAGTAAGCTGAAATATTTTAGGGTAGTGGCACTGAAAAACATCGGCATTATTCAGTACAGCAGAACCTAAGTTAGCATCTAAATGCAAAAGTTGAAATCTAGCACATTCACATGCCCTTAAATCCCATGGAAATCAATTATTTTAATGTGTGGTCATGTTGTTTTGTTTTGGCTTTGTTCTCCTCATCAAAGCCCAAACGTGCTTAGCTATGGAGTGCTTGTAACTGCCGCTAAGTGTTTATGCTGATTCCCCGAATCCCGTTATGTATTCGGCAGAAACAGATGGAATTTGCTTTTCTTGCCATTATTTTGACCTGAGAACAACATTTCAAGAAGCCCTTGAGAGAGTGAGAGAGAAAATATTGAAAAGCTGTACAAACATTCTAACAATGTGAACAACAGAATAGCCCAAGTCCACCTTGACACAATGAAAAATCGCAACTGCTGTGTTGCATGTTAATGCTTCCTTATACTGTATGCTACATTTTTTCAGAGTTTCCTAAATCAGGGTATGCCAACTTCTGAAAACTTGAGGACCATGTGCATTGTCACCCAGTGGCTTGGCTTGGACCATGGCTCTCTGATGCACAGCAAATCACCTGAGAAGGCATTTGTGAGAAGCTCCTCCCCTTACTAACTGCCCTCAGAACTCAATGAAGCACCAGGTCGCTTTACTTTCTCCCTCACGTAGCTGACAGGGACTAACCTCTAACTATAAGCTTCCACGGAAGAAAATTCCCAAAGCCCACTCATGCTATCATCCCTGAAGGACTTAAGTCCTACACCCTACACGTATTATTTGATTAATTTATGAATTCACATAAATCTCAAAGCAGTTTACATAAACTAAAAACATACACCATGACAACAGTACTAAAAATGTCAACCAAAATACTAAAAAAAAATTTAACCACCTTTGGGGGATGTGGAGCAGACTGGGGAAGGGGGGGGAGAGAGAAAACATAAGGAGGAAAGTCTACTCCCATGGTATTGAATTTCAGCCTATATGCGTACATAGATCTAGGATTTTCCAGTTTAGAGCTGAAAGTTTTGTTTTCCCTATTTTTTAGTCAATTCCACTTTTCACACTTGCTTGGCTAAGCACCGGAGTGTTCATGAGAATTAAGCTTTCCAACTTAAGACTCTGTTTACCTGTACAATCGCTCATTTGTACAACCAAATCACAGTTCCTTACACATTTGGGTGACAGCTGCAAATTCTGCCTGATTGCTCTTTGCCCTCTGCCTTGGTATAGAAAGCTGTATCAGTAGAATGTAACAAGCATTAACTACATTCCCATCACATACTCTCACTAGGCATGTTTCTTTGCTCTGTGTATTGGTCTTGACAATGTAAGCAACAGTTCCTTTTCTACAGAGGAAAAACAAGTTAACAGCCTCATGTATTGAAAAATGTCACTGTCGGAGCTTTTCACTGTAACAATTATAAGGTCAAAGGTTTAGTGAACACTCAGATACTTCTAAATTTGGCTGTCCCATAATCCAGATCTAAACAAGTGCCAAAATGCAAATGTAAATTAACACATTACTCTATTGTGGTGGTGGGTGGAAAATGCAGGGGAAAAACATACCCCTCCAGGACAGGTTCAAGATATTTTGTTGTCTGAAGAAGCAAATGACCACCTCCTCCAAGGCAAAGAGGAATAGTACCCAAGGCTAGTCAAGTTATTTGGGTACATGAGGCAGAAAATCCCAGAAGCACCTCTACTTCCCTGCCCACAGAAATACAATAATTATAAATTAAAGAGGAATGTGCTGCCATTTCATTAGAGCTCAACATGGATGGCATGGGGGGGGGATAAATTCCCTCATTTGCTGGACTCCTATCATTAACATGAAATAACTAGGAATTCTAGGAATGTACTTTGCCCCTTCTGTGCCCATTGCCCCATAAATAGACAAGTGGCATTCATAAGTCTGATATATAGCCTTAGCAGAAAAGCAATGAGTGTGTTATGAGAGGACAGTCTAAAACTGATGCTTTTTTTTTTTTTAAAAAAAAGGAAAAGCTTCATTGATTTTCTAAACAAGTCCAAAAATGACAGAAAACATCCTGCTGCATATAAAATGCTCTGGTTTAATGTATAACACATGTGACTTTACACATCTGAGAGGCACTGAACAAACACGCAGACCTCCACTATCATCATATAGGATCACTGAGTCAATAAATTAAAGATGTCAAACAAGACCTGTTTATGAGCGTCAAACATAAAGCACTTTATAGGAAAAGTGGAAATTGTAGCATTAAAACATGTGATGATTTTATTTGTTTTAATATATTGCATGTCTAATTGAAAATAAAAAGTAAAAAGCGGCAGGAAGAGGAAAGAACTTCTTCTTAGTAGGCAGAGTGCAATAACCTCAGATTTATTGTTTAATGTGGTACCAAAGTGAATCTAATGTGTAAATATTGCCTAAAAGAAATGTTACTTAAGTGGGATTCTTCCATTGACAGCGACCTGAAATATTTCAGTCCCTAGCTATGTATAGCGTTCTCAATCCCTTTGCTTTATCAGTAAATCCACACACTGCTAGGAGAGGAAGATTTGCTTGCTATTTGATTTATTTAGAACAATTATAAACCACTTAATAAAAAGCAGAACAAGTCCTCTAAGTGGTGTACATAAAACAATTACCAGAAGTACACAGGTAAGAACAGCAAATACTAAAAGCAGGCACACATAGCTAAATGAATAGGCTTCCTAAAAACAAAGTTTAAAAGTTTATAGCAGGTTCTAAAATGGCGTAACAGTGCCTGCCTAATGTTAAAATGTAGGGTGTTCCAAATCGTTGGTACTGCTATGCTGAAAGACTGACTCCCAACAGATGTGGAATGAACATTATATGACACCTGTAAAAGTGCATGTTTCCACCGAGTCTCTGCTTTCTTTAGCCTTTGTTATTCAAGACCATTATCCATTCCGTGTTCATGTCCTTCCAGAAGACATACTCTGTCCCCTTGGGGGGGAAATGACATAAACCTTAAATTTCCCCTTGGTAAACATCATCATAAACCTCATATCTAAGCCAGCTAGCACTTTCAAAACACAAAGGATTATTCTGAGCTAAAAATGTCAGGCACTGGCAGGCAAAGTAGGTAGTTTTATACTACATTTCTCAGCAATCTTTTTTGCGTTCATTTTTGAACTTGTAGATTTCACTGTTGATTTTTTTTATTAAACACTTTTATTACAAAAAGAAAGACAATAGACAATACATTTGATTGTACAAGATGCAAGAGCCGTGGGTGGTATTCAACAACATAATTGTGCAAGAGCAAGGATTAAATGCTACTGCAATGGGACTTTCCCCTATCTTCCCACACATGCACCCTGCACCTTCCCTGGGTCTGTTCCAAAGATTTGTGATTCTGCTCTAAAAGTTCATCCTCATTCATTGTCAGCATTTTAGTGCACAGTTCTCCTAGCAAACACATTTTTTGTATCCCCTTTTCTTAACATACTCATTTTCCCCCAAAGCAGTTTTGTCTGATATGATACCATTTTGCATGTTATTTTCACTAATCTATGCAGTCTATGAACATTATATCCTAGTATATGCTTTTGCAAATTTCAGAAAAGTGTGACTTCTAAAGCTGGCTACATTTCAGTTTCTGTTTTGTTTCGGAAAGTGAAGATTTGGGGAATTCACCTTTAAGTGTGAACTGAATGAATTTCTTCTCTGTCCAGATTCCAGATTCACACTGTGAGCTGCCCCCGACTGACTTCCCAAACAGATGTCCCTGGCTCTGTCCGAGGAACTGTTTTCTTTTAGAAGCCTCTGCATATCTCAAAGCAGATTATACATCACTGTGCTACCATTACATGTCCAGCCTTCCAACATATACATGACAACCTGCTCCAAACCCCAAAACATTATTTTATCAATAATAACACTTCAGCCCACAAACACATAATAACTGGTAGGCTTGTTGCAAGCCTCATGCTTTCTACTCAAATTCCGCTTTGATAGGATTAAAGAAGAAATTAGCTGACTAATTTAAGGATGTAATGTGCCCTTTGAAACTCCCTTTTCCCATTAAAAGAGAAGATGCTGTTGAAAATTTCATTGGAGAAATCTGTCTCCAATGTCTTTTTCATTTTCAAATTAATTAGTTAGTGTATCATGAATAAAATTTGTTATACTTTATGTGCCTCAGTGGTTCATAGATTAAAGCCTTGATTCCACAATTCTTGTTCAGTGCACAGAGTGCATAAGGTTGATAATGTCCCTTGTGAGGGCTAATGGAAATAGTGCAGAGCTGAAAACCCAAACAAAGCAAGCACAACGCAGTATTCTACACTAAGCCTGGGGGACCTGTGGCCCTGTAGCTGATGTCGGACTCAAACTCCCATCAGCCCCTGAAAGTAGAGCCAGTGGCCAGGAATACTGGGAGTTATAGTCCTACAGCAGGTAAAGGGCCACAGCCACTGAAAAGTAAGACGAACCTTCACTCAACAGCCGTGTGACATGTGATTCTATCTGACGACAAGAGAAAGCTCTCTTTTGCTTCCCATTCACCTTCCCATTCTGCTCGTCAGGACACAGAACACAAGAAGCCCCATTGTACTGGGCCACCTTTCTCTGTGCGTCTAGTGAGCATTGTCTACTTTCCAGTTTCTCAGCACGTATTTGCTATCTGATCCTTAAAACACCCGTACGTTTCTCCCAAGCTGTGTCACATGATCCCCCCTCCCAACCCTTTTGCCATGTACAAGCATCTTTCTTTTTTTCCAAGCCATGAAGCCGTCTCGAGTCTCCAACAGATCAGTCCTGCCTCGGGGCCTTATTATTTTATGACCAGACAAAGCTCTGATTCTAAAGGACATGACTCTGTCGGTCCTCTGCGTACGAGTACAGAAAGAAGCAAGGTATTATGAAGCCTTTCCCCCTAGGTGCATTATTACAAAGTTACAGTAAATACAAAGTTACAATAAATACAACCTTAAATCCTGCAATGCCCTTGCGAGAGCAGAGAGGGAGGAGAGAGAATGGAAGAATAAGGCAATACCTCCAGGCCTATAGCCTTGAACTTTAATAGAATTATTTTTGAGGAGGAAAGTAGGAGTCAGGATCAAAATCCCATTTACACCACTGCTTTAGACTGGATTTTTATGCTTTCCAAGAAAGGACTCTATTGAGCACTGTAGGGCTTCTGTATACTCAAGTGTCTTGCACACAACCTGATCAAACTTTTAGTGCTCAAATAAAACAATTCAACATAGCAATTGTACATTATCTAGCTGTCGGGGGGGCATGTTCTATTTCTGGGGCTGTTAAGCAGGGCTGGCCCAGCCATAAGGCAAGGTGAGGTGACTGCCTCAGGTGGCAAGATCCACAGAGGCAGCAGATCCACCTCCAAGGAATGCTTTGTCTGTTGCTGCTGCTACCATTCTAGTAGTGATGGCTGCAGCATAGAATCATAGAATTGTAGAGTTGGATGAGACAACAAGGGTCATCTAGTCCAACTCTCTGCAATGCAGGATTCTTTTGCCCAACTCAGAGTTTGAATCCATGAGACTGAGATTAAGAGTCTTATGGTCTACCACCTGAACCATCTGTTCTTCCATACTCCTTGCAAGCTAGATCTGTCACCTCCTCAACATTGCACTATGTCACCTCTACAGCAGCCCCTCAGTGAATAGGAGGTGCTGCTGGTCTCCTCCCAGGGAGGAAATAACAAAGGCTGCCTCTGGAGTCTCCTGGGTTCTTAATCCACCCAGCATGATTCAGAACAGGTCCATAGCTCCTTGCCATGATGGACTTTGATTCCCACGTCAACCACCGGATAAGGCTGATTCGATTCTGCTCCCTCGTTCCCAGGGAGGGGGATTTTCTAGATTTTCACTCCCCTCTTGTTCCTGATGTAGATCTTCACTCACCCCTTCTTCCAGGATGGGGTGACGAGCCTCATCTTGTGGTTTGCCTCAGGTGCAAAAATGTTTTGGGCTAGCACTGCTATTACGGGATGGGAAAAGGAGCATGATACATGTGGAAAACTCCGGATACTGCTTTATTGCTATTTTGGATGTTGGAATTGTTCCATATAATTTCCCCTTTCTAGCATCCATCAGGATTCAAAACCAGCAGCAAAGACTGATGGTGTGACCCTGATGGGATGCGTTAAGAGTCAGCACAACTACACAATCGCAAACAGCAATTCAATGTCTCTAAATGTGCTTGTATATGGAAGATTGTGGTGTTGGGCTGTTCACAACAGCTTCCCTCACCATCATACCCAGGGATGAAACACCACTACAGAACAGAACCTGAAAACAATCTCTGCAAAATATCAAGAGTTGAACTTTTGTTATTGTTCTAATAACAAAAAGGAGGGATGGAGCCAAATACCAAACTTTACATTCCAAACATAAAATACTTGCTTATGACAACAAAATGCCTTTTAAAGAATTTATCTTCTTGGATGTTTTATTTGGCAGCACTGGAGAAGTAGAAAATAATGGTGATATATTTCTAAGGTATGCTATTAAAGATCTTCATTTACTTTATTTAGACGGATACCATTCTTTCCTCAACATATGTAAGGGAGGGGAGGTGAAATTGCTAGGATAAGAAGCATTATAGCATCTGCACACTCATAAGGAACTGCTTCCAAATTAAAAGATCAGTTCCATGTCACACCTCGTGCTTGTAGGGATCTTGAGCACTAACTTTTGGCATGTGACACTCTGTAAATATTTAGGGAGGGCTGTCTCGGTTTTTTAACCAATCCTAGAGAGAGGGAATGCACACATATGTAATCTTGCGGGCAGTATGCCTGCGTAAAATATTGGCCCTAGCTCTTAGGTTTGGGAAGTCACTCCAGATCTGGACCAGACTGGTCTATGCCAGCCTACATAGACTTTTAAAAAGGAGATGCCACATGATTAGCAGTTTAAATTGTCAGACTGCAGACTGAACTTTGTTCAGCTTTGTGCTGTGAATTGCATTTCTGTCTGCTATATGTCTCATTCACAAAAGGTTTCAGTATTTGGAGCTGATGGCAGTATGGGGTTGCTTCCACTCCATTAGGGAAAGGGTCATAGCTCAGTGTTGCAGCAACTGATTTGCATGCCAAACACCCCAGGTTTAGTCCCCGGCATTGTCAGCGTAGGGCTGGGAAAGATGCCTGAAACCCTGGAGAGCTGCTGCCAGTCTGAGCAGGCAATACTGAGCTAGATGGACCAATGAACTAGATGGACCAGTGGTCTGACTTGGTATAGGGCAAGTTCCTATATTCTTAATACAGAAAGAGATGGAACAAGTGCCCATGTCAACCCCTCCGTTATAGGCTGAGGCTGCATATATGTGTAAACAAACCATATATCATAAAGACATGGCAGTCTCCACATTCTCATTTCCTAAAGGAAACTTGGACCCTGGGTAAACAACTGAACCTGTGATGGTCTGGGAATCCAATTCAGAGGCTGAACCTGAGGAATCCCAGCCTGCACAGGAGTCCCCGCCTCCAGGACCAGCTGAGCCGGGGCTGGGGCTTGAATCTGAAGGGCCCTCACCTGTGCCGGATCCTCAGGAGCAGACACCAGCTGAATCTGCTCTGGCTCCAGAGGTGATCGAGGACCCATTGCCTGCAGGTGCGCCTCTCCCAGCCCTGTCAGGGGAAGGTGAGGTTGCCTCTGGGTCCAGTAATCCTCCAGTCTCTCCGGAGCTGCAGAGGCTCAGGGCAGAGAGGCGGAGGGAACTAAGTTCTCACAGGAGGAGTGCTCGCCTTAAGGCCAGGAGAGGTGGGTCACCTGTGGGCTGGGACCGCACTATGCCTCAGAGGAGATAAAGGCCAGTCAGCCCAGTCCCAGGTTGCAGGAGCAACATCGTTGGTAACCTGTTCCTGCCAGCACCCTGTCCTGCTCTTCCAGAGTTCCTGACCATGCCCAGCTCCTTGCCTTGGACCCCACTTTGCCCTTGACGGACAGCCTCCATACCCTCGACCTAGGACCGGACTCAGACCACGCCACACGGTAACCGCCCCCCCCCCGGGGACCAGCACAGTACCCCTGGAATCTCACACTGCTCTGAGATTGGGGTGGGGTAAATTTTATTAAAGTGGAACCAAGCTGATGTGCTTTTTTTTAAAAAAAAAACTTTTTATCCAAAAAAATCACACCACCCTGCCTCCCCATATATATTTGAGAACCATGTCCAGAGACTTTTTAATCAGGCAATGAACCCACATATATCGAAAGCTTTCCAGACAATGGAGAAGAGAAGAGAAACATCTTTCAATTTTAGCCTCAGGGCTGTCATCTATTTAAAGCCGCCTAATGTGGAAAAAGTCCTGAGTAAGCAAGACAAAATATACTGGTTTTAATCTCCAAGACACCTTTAAGGCTATATAAAAGGATTATGGCTTTTACGAGCTTCTTTTAATACTGTATCAATATTGATCTTATCGTGTAATTACATAAGATTCTTCAGCCAGCCTTACCAGGGTAAGGCTGTTGTAACTATTTCAGAGTATGATTTTTGGGTGTGTGTGTGTTCATGCTCTCTTACCAGAAATTATAATTGTAAACGGAACTCTGTGTTCCTCTCCCCCCCCCCCACCCCGCTATGGAGATTTTCACAGCCCCCAAGTCATAAGCACAAAGAAAATACTATTTATATTCTTCTGTATGGAATGAAGGCCAGAGTTGAAAATAAAACTGTCTCCTTACATTCTGCCACAATGTTTCTCTAAGAGTTTAAAATATAGATGTAGAAAAATGACTATACATTTTACTTCTCCATTTGTGTTTGTGAAATTATCGATGTGTGTGAGAGAGTCTGCATTCACACAGCAGTTTATTCCATTTCCCTGGCATTTCTCTAAACTGTTAATTTCCGCATTATAGTCGAGCTTTCATGTGACATAAAAGCCACTTCTAGAAATATAATGGAATAAAGCACATGTTTAGCACGTTCCTGTTTTATTTAATTAAAAATAAATAAATATGTTTTCAGCCCCCTTAACCTGGAAAATGTGGGAGTGAAGTGACAAAATTTGGGGTTGTATACCAGCATACAGTTCTTTCCAGATGTTTTCATGGGGGACCAGAAATACACATGTGCAAAAATGGTGAAGGTAGCAGAAATGGTGAGTAGCAATGTTGTTAAATGATGTTCATTGTTGTGTCACACTCTGCCCGCTGGTGTGAGTGAATGAAATTTAGTGCATATAGCGGTATGTTTTGGCTCATCACTAGCTGTGATTTTTCTGCTCGGTCACAATGGCGCAGGCAGTTGCTGCCGCTGGTTGCACAACAACATTTAATACAGGCTACTATAATGTTCAAAGGGAAATGTGAGTTGCAGAGATTTGAAAGCTTTGGGTGCACACATTTTCTGAGCCTAAACTTTACAAATCCTGCTTTGGGTATTACAGCCAAGTGCAGCAGAGCAGCTAAGCTAGCTTTCAGAAAGGTGGGTTGCTGTTGATGACCAAGAGAGATAGTGAGAGGGTAGAGATGTTGCAGTGGTCAGTGTGGTACAAGTGCACTAGCAGAGCCCAATTCCTGCTGGTGTATTTGCACCACAATGACCTCCCTGCTGCCCTTACCATCTCCCTCCCAGTAAGCATCAGGAACTCATCTTCCAGGAAGCTAATGTAGTGTCTCCACTCCATTCAGAAGATGCTCACCCAGAATGGCCAAACTACTCCTACTTTTTTTTTTTTAAGGATTTGGTGTAAGGGTTTTTGTTTTTGTTTGTGTGGGGAAGCAAAATGTGTACTGAAAACATTTTCCTTTAGCAAGTTTTAATAACAGATCTTCAAACTGCCTTCTGAAAGCCTGAGGATTCCTTGTTTGTGTGGCATTCTTTTTCTTTTTTTCTTTTCTAAAAGGCATGCTCATCATTATGCATATCATGAGGATTATGGTCAGCTAGAAAATCCTTGACAGGTATGCCTTGTAAAATCTATATGCATGAATTTAGTGACAGAGATAGTAATGAGAGGAGAAATATGGGGGGATTATGTTATGGTGTCTTCACCCTCTTCCCTCTGATTAATGTAAGAACAAAACTTGAACTCAGTGTAGTTTATATATATTTTTAAATAGCATTATAATATATTGATGGCATTCTGCTTGATTACTGATGTTATCATATACCATATACCTCACCCAGTATACCCTGATGGATAAGCAGATGGGGGGATGCTATACGTAGATGCAACATCAGAGAAGTAATAAAACATATATAAATATTGAATGTACACTCGGCTACCTCCCCCAAAATCAAACACTTTTCATTTTCTTTTGTGTCAATTCCATCCTTTTGTCCCACAAGGTCAAATGCTACTGTTTCCCAGGTCTGCTATCTGATCTAACCTTGAAAATATATACAGCAGGAGAAGCAACTCTCTCTCTCCCCTCTCTCTTTACAGAAAAATCCTTTGTCATTACTACAGTAGAAGACCAAGCATTTATTGGTAGTGACCTACATTGCTTTGTTCAGAAACGAAAACTTTCAATATTGAAGGCATAAATGGATACCATTCCAACAATAAAGAAAAGTGGGAGGCATTTGAAGAAACCAGTGTGGCTGCATAAGGAGCTTAAAGATGAGTTGAGATTTAAGAAGGGCAAGTGTAAGGAAAAGAAGAAAGGGGAAATCATATACACAAGTATAAACAAGCAGCCAACAGTTATAGGGAGAAGGTCAAGTGGACCAAAGCTGAGAATGAGCTCAGGCTTGCAAGAGAGGTAAAGTGCAATAAAAGAAGGTTTCTTCAGCTATGTTCGAAGCAAGAGGTAGAACAAGCAAGTCCTCTGACTGGAGAAAATGGAGAAATGCTATTGGGTGACAGAGAGAAAGTGGAGCTGCTCAACATCTACTTTGTCTTCACCCAGAAGGAAAGCAGTGCCCAACTTGGTGACGACAGAATCAATGATGCAAGGTGGGAGCTGTAGCCCAAGACATGAAAAGAGGTAGTAAGCAAACACCTTGCTACATTAAAGGAATTCAAATCTCCAGGGCCTGATTAGTTGCACCCAAAGGTACTAAAGGAGCTTGTGGATGTAATCTCAAAGCCCCTGTCTATAAACTTTCAGAATTATTGGAGAACAGGTGGCATCCATGTGAAGTGGCAAACATTGTTCCCATATTTTAAAGGGGGGGGGGAGAAGATGGAAATAACTGCCGACAAGTGAGCTTGGCATCAATACTGGGAACACACAAAGGAGGATATAAATTTAAAGTATGAGTACAGGGAAGGGGTAGCTATCCTCCAGATCTGGTCCAGCTCCCCATGCAGCCTCATGGCGATACAAATTGCCCTCCTGCCAATAATTAGATTCTTCATTCGAGCGGCAATAATCTCCTTTCCTTGTCTGCATATACATCATACATTGAAAGCACACACACACACACACCAAGAATCCTGTAGTTCTGCCATGAGAAAGCTGTAATTTCTGATTCCTTTAACAAACTACAGTTTCTGGGAATCTTTGTGGAGTTCTTGAAATTAGGGTGCATGGTGGTCACACCCGCTGCTGGTGTACAGCCTCCCCCACTTCCCAAGAGCTGGGCAATGGTGAATGCATCTCTCAGGCATCCCAGACCAGCTAGTCCTTTCATAGCCATTTCACTAAGTGTGAATTCCAGGGTGGCTTTGTAAGAACTGACAGAAAACTCAGCAGTCCACTCATTGGGCTGGGGTGCCTTCAATCTGCATTTGGGGAATTTCATAGTTTGTTATAACCCCACATCAAAATCTCTCCACATGTGCAAAGCCAATGCCCAAGAGCTTACTGCTGCAACCAAGCAAACAGGAATAGCTGAACCTTTACCCTCTTTGAGTGTGCTGGAAATGTTAAAGGAGTCACTTTTAAGTGATGCTTCCTCCTAACATCTGAGGTGATACACAGACCCTTCTGAATCATCTCTTGGTATGTGCTTCTTTCAGACTGCAAACAGAAATAAATTATAAACTAGGACCTTCAAAGAATATGACATGAGAAAGCAGCCTTTGGAAGACTTGGTCTTGTTCCTCAGAAGGCAATTGCTATTTTCACAGGAGCAGAACTGGAGAATGGAGGGTAAACCTAAGGAAGGGATGGGGAATCTCTGACCCTCCAGATGTTGTTGGACTCCAACTCCCATTAGCTACAGACAGTATGGGCCAATGAACAGGAGCAATGACAGATGTATTCCATGAACATCTGGGAGGTGCCAGGTTCCCCATCCCTGATTTCAACCATAGGTTAGCAACCCATGTCTCAGTGCTTATCTGCCTGCCATTTATCCTCCTTCCATTTTTCTTGTTGTATTGTAAGTATTCTTATGGAAACACACACAAACAGGAAAAACCCAGTGGTGTAAATGAAAAAAGGTGTGAGAGGTGTGTCTCAGAGATTCTGGAAAACATACATGTTTGTTACAGTGGAGTGTGGTGAAATTTTTCATAGGGGAACAGTTAGGCGTCAGCTCGCAATGGTGATTTGGAGAGGGGGGCCTTGCACATTTGATGTCATGCATTTGAGCATCGCACCTCTCTCCCTAAGCTGGGAAGAAGCTTCTCAAGCTTTGGGAGGGAGGCAGCAAGGGAACATTTAGGGGACTAGTCCACTGACTGCATGCCACTGGAACACACAGCCTACAGTCCTGAACCTCCGTACTCACGTTGTCCTATTAGCATTCCAACAAGCCTCTTTTAAAAACATCACCCAAAAGGCATATTTAGCATTAAGCAATGATAAATAGAAAAGATGCATTTATTTCAGTTGATTAATTTGAAAGCATAATTAGCTGAAGCATAAAATGCAAAAGGCCTTTCAAAGTCCTCAGACTCCTGATTGATTTTGAAAGCCTCCCTCTGCTTATTGTTGTAATGTAAAACACCTAGGAAATGTTCTGATGTTACATTAGTTGAGTTAGGAAAATTCAAAATACAATTTAGTTGCCACTATGCCAGCATTCATTTCAGTGGAGATGGAATGTCTGCTTTACTGAACAAATAGCTGCTCACTTAGCCAGCTATTAAAATGGTATGAAGTGATCTACTCAACAAAGGGCTGCTCCATCTGCTACTTACACCAGAATCTATATGTTCTTGGTTCACTGAACTGTCTTTGTTCAGTGCAGACTTGTCACTTTCACTTTCAATAACTATAGGCATCTTTCATGGAAGAAAGATGTGCCAGAAAATGAACAACAATGTGAGATTTTCCTGTTTTTTTATTTTATTTTATTTTGCTACTCGTTTTGGACAACTGAGAGAGTGTGTTGGAGAGGAATGTGGTGTTTGCTTCATTTACAAATATATACTAGAGCACAGGTACCAATGGAAGCACTTGTATAAAGAAGCAGAATCACTACCCCATAACAGAGGGAGGTCCTAAAGCCCAAGAACATTCTTCTTTTAACCAACTAACTGTGATCCTTCTATGAAGATGAAAAGTGAGTGGAGAAGGGATTTGAGGCCCTGCTTCATGGAATTTGCCCAGCTGATGAAGATCTTATTCAAACATAGAAATTCCTCACCTATCTCCAGAGTACAAACCATTAGCTTCCTGGGCTGTATTCAAGAGTTTGAATGGAGCATATTAGTGAAGAAAAATTAACCAATCATCCTGATGAGTACCACAGCATCTGATGAATGTTGTTATGTAGTGTAGTTTTCACCCTGGGCCAACAGGGGGATACTGTATATAGTTTTCACTCAGGTCTGTAGATAGTTTTCACTCAGGTCCGCGGCAGTTAGTTTAGGCGGGAACTCTGGGCTGTTGTGGTTACAATGTTGACAGCCGGCTGCCTATAAATACAGGCCGGCTGAGCTGTTGCAGTCAGTTCTATTCCAGCTTGTCTTAATAAAGAGCTACTTGAAGAAATCGCTGTGCCGGCTGCTATGTCAACCCACTACTTAATACTGGCGACGAGGATGGGATGGATGGACATCAGAGCACAGCCAGATGCGGCCAGCCTCTGAACTGAGCTGAATCACAGAGCGAAATCACTGAGCAAAATCACTGAGCGAAACAACTGGACAAACTGATCGCCCAAGGAGTTTTGGAGCCCGTTGACCACGCAAAGTGGGAAACCCCCATCGTCACGCCTGTCAAGCCAGATGGGTCGGTGAGAATCTGCGCTGACTACAAGTGCACAATCAACAAGGCACTTCAGCAGCACGCTTATCCGGTTCCTGTTGTCCAACACCTGCTGCATTCCCTAGGTGAGGGTAAGGTCTTCGCTAAGCTGGACCTTGCCCAAGCCTATCAACAACTGCCAGTCGATGATGCCACTGCTGAGGCCCAGACGATCGTCACCCACCGGGGGGCATTCCGTTGCCGCCGGTTGCAGTTCGGGGTGAGTGTGGCTCCTGGCATCTTCCAAAGCCTTATGGAGCGTCTCCTGCAAGGGCTTCCGGGCGTGGTACCATATTTTGATGACGTCTTGGTGTCTGCAGACTCACACCAGCAGCTGTTCGAGCGCCTCCGTGCCGTGCTGACCAGGTTCCAGGAGGCCGGGCTCAAGGTAAAGAGGGTGAAAACTACACTACATAACAAATGTCTACTCACAAGTAAGTGCAACTTAGTTCAATGGGGCAAGACTGAATCCTCAATCTGCTTAAAATGGGAATAATAGCACTATGTTGTTGTTGCTGCTGCTGCTGTTGTTGCTGTACCTTAGTGGAAGAAGTACCGGTATATGGTTTGTTGTACTGAAATAATGTTCCACAAATGGGTGAAAAATACAAAAATACTTACTAGAAGCAACCCAGAAGAGAAACTTCAAAAACTTTCCTATGTATTTTCCTCTGCAAATTGCAAAGATGCTAATCTACAGTTCATCAGTTTTGCCATGCTGGCTCTCTACAGGAAACATAAAAGCACCAGTGAAAAGGTTCTGCCCTTTCTTATTAGTTTTACAACTCAGATCATCCTGTGTCTGACTGGCCAGGTTTATCAAAGTAAAAAAGCTGAAATAATTCATGCACAGAGTTATCTGTCTAACCTGGGTCCACATCCAAGCACTGAATTTGAATTCTGCATGGTGGAAGCCAATATACCCCTTTGTTGTATTATCTGCAGTTTACAACCAATCATATGCATTTTATTCAGAAATAAATTCCACTGCATTGAGTGAGATTACACCCAGATAAATGTGCATGGGATTGCAGGTTTAGAGGCTTTAGATAAGGAAAAGCTATACAGCACTTCCTGATAAAAAGACTTACATGGGTACTTTCTTGGACTCTTCCTGTTTTTCTGTAGATTGTCTAGAAATCCTTTCATTTTAATACTATTCTGAATTCTTAATCTCAAACGGTTGGACTTCAAAATACTTCCATTTATTACTAAGCAACTCCCTCTCCCCCCTTCCTCCATGAGGTTCTATTTCAGCAGTGATTAATAAAATTTCTGCATGTATAATCTTGTAATGCATATAAGACAAGGCTCTGAACACACTCCCATTTCTTCTGCATTCAAGGCGTTCCTGCTACTGGTTTGGTAAGAGGTGTATATTGCAAATATTAATATTGTGCAGTCTGAAGTGACTGGAAGCCTAAGAACTGGCTCCTTTTGGAATAAAACATTGTCCAGACCCATGGAAATATTATTTGCAGAACTTCTTCAAAAAAAAAACAAACCCATAAAAAACCAATAAATGAAACATCCAAACAGTTCCATATCCAGCACAGGCTCAGCATCTTCTCAGAAACAACTTTAAACATGGTTGAGATCATACAGTAACTCTGTCTCTCCCCCATTCCAGCCTCCATTTTCCCTGGAGCTGTTTTCCTGGAGAGCTTCATTTACATCCTCATTCCATGGAGTTTGGAACCAAAGAAACAAATGCAACTCTCTTCAAAATAGCAATTTGCAATTCAATACCTTTGTCATCTGATCTAAGGTTAAAACACTCACTTGCTAGCTGCTAAATGACAAGAATCAGTTAATTACCAACTACTTAAAGCTCAGAGAGAGCTCTTTTTGCTGTTTTTAGCTTCAGTAGAATCTTCCCATGTTAAACCTTTTCACCAGTACACAGACAATCCCATTTCAGTGTGAATTAAATCAATTATACTTATGATGTTAGCTACAATACACATCTATCCTTTTTATGTGTTTTCCCCCAAACCAGCTTCAATGTGAAATGAAAAACAACAACTTACCTGTGTTTTGAACCAGTAATGTGTACGCAGCCCTAGCCTGACACTATTCTTACTGAAGGCAACGTCAAAAGCATGCTTGAATGGAATTCATTCCTTTTGGAAGAAAAGTACAGTATAAATGGAAGTTTTATCCATTACACTGTAAGATTTCACCTGAAAATGTGTAGGCATCTGTCTCATGATGACATAATCTTTGCTCTGACACTTGTGTTCAAGGTAAATGCTGTTTTTATATTTATTGCTGCTGCACCAGTGATTATTACTGTCTTCAGGCATTACAATTAATGGTTAAATAAACACATGTGTGGAAGAGGGCAATAGTTTGCCCCTCCATCACCCTTTTGATTCGGGGAAAATGACTGTCTGCAGAGCCTTCTGTGCTCATGCTTTTTCCTAGTCTCTAAAATGTGTGAAGGGAGCCTCTGTTAATATGGAAGGCTGTCATCTATTGGAGAAAGCCCATAGATGGCAGAGCAACTGCTTTGCATAAAAGAGGTCCTAGATTCAAACTCTGGCATTCCCACATGATACTGGCAAGTCGTTGTAGACATTACTGAACTAGGTGGAACAATGATCTGACTTGGTATAAGGCAGTTCCCAGGTTTCTCCATGAGTTCTTCTATGAATTGAAGGTGACTGGGGTGGTGATCTCTGCATTCAATTAATTTCTAATTTAATGCTTGTAGAGGGCTCCATGCATGACTTTTTCACTTTGAGCTGTACTGACATGAATGGCTAATGCATGAACAAGCAGTGTCTGGGCAAGAACAATGGCTCTATCTGAGAGTGACTGGATTGCATGGCCAGATTTTAACCCAGTGTGGGGAAGATGGAAGCAGAGAAATGAAGGCACAGAGATTGGGATGGTGCCTAGAGAATCACCATTCTGCTTCTTCTCCACATATTAGCCTTTTGTGCAGGGAACTAACACTTCAGGGAGGCTAAAGTTTGGGCTAAATTTTGAAGAAGAAGAAATGAATTACTATCTTTGAAATCCCTCACCTCCAGCAACAACATTTTCAGGCCCTGCATTTAAATATCTGCCCACAGCTCTTTCTGTTATTGTTATGATGCTCAAGGTGAAGTTGAATGTTCTCGTCTAGTAAAAGATAGCTTATTGCTAATAGGCATTCATTTTCCTGTCACTTTCCTCTGCAAGACTAAGCAATTAAAATATCCTTTATTTTCCATTCTGTGAATATTTTCCCTACAAGTCATTAGGGAGTTCATTATGGACTCCTTTACAAGATCTAGTGACATTTTCTTGATGCTGCTTATATTAGTGAGGATCTTGAAAAGTGCTGGCTGGTAATTATGAACCTACCGATATGACCCATGGATGGGTTCAGCATGTGAATTGCTACTAACATTATTAGCACTTTTAAAAAATCGGAGTTGCTAACCTCTGTTTTGTGCAATAGCAATTTTGTACTTTGATTCAGAGATCATCCCCTCTCCATGCAAGGGAAAGCCAGCCATAAACTGAACACTTTCCTCCATTCCCAGGGTTGCCAACTTTGCTTATTGGCCTTTGCTCCTAAACATTTAACAGCTGCTTCATCTGCAGATATTAACAGGGCTGAGCTATAGCTCCCTACAGTGAGAAGCTCCACCTGCTGGTCAGTGATAATTCCAGGCACTCTCCTATTGCTTAAGTGGGGGTTGCTAGTTAATGTGAACCAATCCCGAGTAATCTCCTTAAACGAAGATTGTTGTTAATAGAGCTGTTATCCCATGCAATGTATTTGACCCCATTTGGACTAGTCTGGAGGAAGCCATCAGTGTGCTTAATTTCTGATAAATGTCACATAATATATAGCCACCCACAAAGAGAAATGAGCAGAAGTATTTAGATAGGAGATTTGCTGAAATGTGAGGATTATAAGGAGGAGGGGGGAAATCCAGTTTTATAGTCATTAACTTCTCTGTGAGACTAATCTCAACTTCAATGAGACTTCAGTAGGTCTATCAATAGGTCTGTTCAGTTGGATATTAAGTGGCTAAGATTATAGTCTTGGGCAAATTGACTATTCCCATGCTTAAAATAAGCAAGCGCTTGACAATCACTATGTACAGTATTTGTGTTACGATTGGGAAGCCCAACAATCAAGTGAAGGAACAAATCATTAATTTGCAGGTACTAGGATCTGCAATCTGGATGCCATGATTCAAAAAATTAGTTTGCATGTAGTAGCAGTCATTTATAATTGTTTCAGTCATAAGCAATAATAAAATTAGTGACAATGTAAAACCCAGCATTTTTAAAGCATCCATCAGGGACTCATGTAGTTGACCCATTAAAGTACTAATTTAATGGCACACATTCTTGAATTCAAGCTAGCAAATGACAAGTCTGCTAAATCTTCCTATGATGAAGCTATATCAACCTATTCTACAAACATAATGCAGGGAAGAATTCAGAGAGAGGAAGAGTCATATTGTCATGATACATTAAAAAGAAAAATGCAAATGGTTCTGAACTTGTCTTAGCTGGTATATGAATATTCAAAAATCCAAATTAGTTTTCCCCCCCCCTCTCTCTCTCTCTCTCTCACACACATCATACATATGTGTGTGTGTGTGTGTGTGTCTGTGTGTGTGTGTGTGTGTGTGTGTGCGCGCGCGCGCGCATTGGAATAGGCAACCTCTGCCTCTTGAGATATTGTTGGACCCTAGCGCTCATCCATTCTTAAGGAAATCAGCCCTGAATGCTCACTGGAAGGACAGATCCTGAAGCTGAGACTCCAATACTTTGGTCATCTCATGAGAAGAGAAGAATCCCTGGAAAAGACCCTGACGTTGGGAAAGATGGAGGGCACAAGGAGAAGGGGACGACAGAGGACGAGATGTTTGGATAGTGTTCTTGAAGCGACCAACATGAGTTTGACCAAACTGCGGGAGGCAGTGGAAGACAGGAGTGCCTGGCGTGCTCCGTGGGGTCACGAAGAGTCGGACACGACTAAATGACTAAACAACAGCAACAACAACTGCTGGGTTGAAATAAACGACAGACGAGCAGCAAGTGTCATCTGGGAGGCATCTCCCGAGCATGGCTCGGGGAGTCCCTTTTATTGAATATTACAGCATTGCCACGTATGTGCTTGTTGCTGATTGGTTAACACAAATACATTGCGAGGGTTGCATATAAGACATTAATCATCGATAGATAAAAGGATGGGAGAAGGAACACAGAGTTAGACAGGTATGAAGACCTCCTTATTAAACAATTGCTAATGATTGATATAGCGAGACTTAAAGAATGTACAGAAAGATAAGTACAGGTCAGGAACTCAATGTGGACTGAACATTCCAGGGTGATAAGAAAAGAATGTACACAGATAGATAAGAACAGGTCAGGACACGATGCCTCATGAACTCAATGTGAACTGAACATTCCAGGGTGGTGAGAAAGGAATGTACAGAAAGATAAGTTCCCATCAAACAACAACAAGCGCTCATCAGTCACAGGCAGTATAGTCAGTGGTGGGAGCTGATGGGAGTTATAGTCCAACAGCATTCAAGCATCACATATTTGTCATCTCTGATATAACCTATTTAGCTTACACTTTAAGAATATTTATTTAGTTATTTAGAAATATTATAGCTTGCATTTCATCTGTACTAATACCAGGGTGGGCTACAACATAGCACAAATCCCCCACCCTCAGAAATGCTTTACATTTCACTCACTTCCTAGCAACATCCCAAGAGCATTACTCCAGTGTGTGCAAATAACAATCAGTTAATTAGTTTTGTTGTGGTGGTTTTAAAAAAATAGTGCTAGCAGAGCAAACCCACATATTTCCCCCCAAAAAAACTACACATTCCTCACTCCTATGGATCTGTTAAAGCTGTAGTGATTCAAGTAGCAGTGTGTCCTAATGCCAGCTTTCTATTTGATTCTTATTTAGTACCGTATATTTTTTAAAATGCTGGGGACTAATGAGAACACAAAAGCCACAAATCCCATATCAGTTGCTTTCTGCATTTAACCAAAAGGAAAAAAAGAATTGGGGAAAAGGAAGAACTTACTATTTAAGAACTAATGAGATGTGATGTCTTGTGTTCATTTCTTATTTATTGTGTGTAGGAAAACTACCATTTCAAAATCTCTAAGTGCACAGCCAGATAACTCAGCTTTCCCTATTGCCTGCAATAACTTTCAGTCTGTCCTTGCTGCTGGCTGTACTTTCCTTCTAAGCATCTTTGAAAACCCATTTGATATCTTCCCTGGCCCTGCAGCCATCTATTTTAGCTGGTTTCTTTCTAGAGAAAACTCTCGCTTTCTCCAGCTGGTTCCAAACATTCTCCCACTGCTGTTTATCATTTTCTCTTTCTCATTGATTCTGATCAGGATTAAAACTGTCAAATCTTAAGTGGGGATGGAGCAGAGAGAGCCAAAATGACAGCCATTTTACAGCTAATTTCTTGAACACAGTCGGTATCATTCGGGGGAAATTAGGCATACGTTAAGGGACATCTTGCACATTGCACACAGGCAAACCCAGGTTGTTAGCAAACCTGTTTTCCCCTTCTAGAGCTACCATTCCCAAAGTGGTGTTATCAACCAATCCGTCTTCATGAGGATCTTTGCACTCAGCCTTCGCCAACCTGTCCAGATGTGTTGGACTCCAGTATGCTTCAGCCACATCAGCATGGACAATGGCAGGGGTGTTGAAAGCTGGAGATCAGAATGTCTGGAGGCCACCAGATTGGCAAAGTCTGATTTAGCTGAAGGGTGCAGAATGCACTCAAAAGAGGAAGATATCGGTTGGGAGTTGTTTCAGGAGTTGCTAACCTTTTTGGACCAGTGGACACATTTAGAATTTTGAGAAAGTACCATGTGTGCCAGTCATAAAATGGCTGCTGTGAGCCTGTAGTACAATACCAAATGGCTGGTGTGAGGGCCTGGGGTAATACAAAATGTGAGGGTGTAGGTATAGCATAACACAAAATGATTTATGTGAGGGCGTGGAGTAACACAAAATGGTGGCTCTGGCATAATGGCTTTAATGTAGAGGCTGAACCAGTGCCAACAAGAACTGAGCAGTAAAGTGTTGAGCATATAGAAGGTACTACAGTCATAGTCGTCATCGTCATCATCTTAAAGTCTATGAAATTGAGCCCTAGATGTTTATGTGATTAAATGTAAGCTGCACAAACCCAGTGGAAAGGAGTTCCCTGTCCTGATCCATAGTGTTGGTCCACCACCAATGGAAGGAGGTGGTCTAAGCAAGATCATGATCAGCAGGCCTAGGTTTCTGGAATAGATGGCAAGGCATTGGTTCAGCACCATGGCTAGCAATCCTGCATCTGATGCAGAAAATCATCCTGGTAAGATACTGAAGCAATGGACAGAATTTTATAGTTTGTGCTAGGCAGTCAAGATGAAAGCCTTACACTCTGAGTAGTGCATGTGGCCAGTTGAAGGGCTGGTGCCTGTTCTGCTGCCACAAGGGGTTACAAGCCACAGTGGGACACCTCCACCATTCTTTCCTGATCCTCTGAGTTGTCTGTGGACCAGTAACTGGAGTTTGGTGTCTCTTTGGGGTTCAGAGGACAAGCTGCAGGCTCCACTGCCTGGTACACTTCCCTCACTTTGCCTACTAGTAGGGCTGCCCCTGACTCTAAAAAGCTGGGAGGGATGCAAACAAACTTTATTCATATGGATGCACATTTTTATTTCTAATGATACGTGTTGCATTCATTGAGACAAGAAAGTCACTTCAGAGAACTGTCCCTGCTCAAAACAGTTGCAGATCTAAAAGAGCCATTACTGAAGGCTGGGCAAGCTTCTTGCTTGAATAGCTTGGCTGAGCAAGAAAGCAAGATTGGTGACATTTCTGCAGCTTTCACACTGTGGATAATTTCTGCTGAGTAGGTCTAAAAGTAATCAGGATCTGAAGGTCTACAGCAGGGGCATCTGATCTCATTTCATCATTACAGCACAAGGAGTGAATCGTACAAAGATTATTCTTTGATTTTAATTTAAATGGATTTTACTGGTAAATTGGATTTTGTTATGCTTCATAAGAATATATTTCATAAAGCAAGCTGAATTGCCCACCTTTACAAATAGATATGGATCAGAGGAGAAACTTCATTTCATGCAACCTTTGAAATATCCATACAGAAATGTAAAATTTACTCTAGCAAATCATCTGTGGTTCTAATGCCTTTGGAGTTATTATTATCTAAGCAAATGGAACAGCTCACTGTTTCATATTTTATTTTCCAAGAGCCCCACTGTGTCTAGAATCAAGTAATATATAAACCTATATAATCTAACATTAAGTAAATGTATAATAAAAGTCTGTTTATGTCTCTAGATTTTAAATCTTGTTTACACTTCAATTTATTTATATTTATATTTCAATTTAAACATATCGTCCAAGTGGCAAACAGAAGAAATAATGCTGTTATTGTTGATGTTTTAGTGGATTTGGATGTATTTTTTATATTGTTGAAACTTTATCATACGAGGACTTTACAGTAAAGGGTAGGTTATAAATATTATTGCTGCTGTTGTCATTGTTATCACCACTACAGTATAGTAAAACCCATTAAATAACTATCAATATGTTCTATACCTCTAACCCTTTTACCATCCTTGCAAACTTGTTAATGCAGGATCCAAGTCACTTATCTTAACGGTTTGGCATACCAAGTTGCACGCCACCCCCAATCTCTAGTGAGCAGTGGCAAGTTTTCAGGGGGTTCTAGGTACTCACCCAGCAATGTGTCTCCATTGGAAAAATCAAGGCACAACTGAGTCCTGAGTCTATTTGAAATATGATTTATTCACACATATTTACACCTGGAGTCTGCAGTGGAGGGTGTGCAGAACATTATACCCCAAGAGTGTTTATCGTTTATTCTCTCATAACTTCAGCAAGTGGCAGCCAGTCATGGTCCCCGGTATCTGATACAGCCTTCTCTAACCAGCACCACATGGAGCTGCCTAATTTCCTCCTCCCCATTCCCAGAGCAAAAACCACTGCATAAAAGAACATATTGTTGACAAGGAAAAGTAGTCCTTTTTTATTTCAAACTTTACAGAGACAGGCTATAGAACCTAGGCTCTTGGATAATGGTGTTGTCCTGTGTGAATCTCCACCCCCCCTTCTTTCCCACTTCCTCATTCATCGTCGTCGTCATCACCTCCTCTACGGATGCCGCTAAGTGCCCTCTGTCTTTGAGCTCTTTGCTCTCCTACTTTTAAGGCCAGCCGGGTTCTGGGAGAGGGTGGGTCTGGAATGCTTTCTAGTGACAACGTGTCAGCCAGCTGCTACTCCAGCTCTGCCTGATCCTCCTCTCCCATTATTTCCCAAATTCCCCCCTCATCTGCTTCTGAGGTGTGACCTCCCACAAACCACTGCTGTAAATCTATACTGTCTTCCTCTTCCTCTTCCTCTTCCCTGGAAGGGTTAGGATGGGGAGGCAGTCTCTACCACTACTCCTCCTCTGCCCAGCCCCTGACAAGTCCAAACTCTCTCTGAGGTACCCAGCTTCCCTTTGAGGTTTGGGATTCATCCCAAACCACTGAACAACCCTAGTATGCATTACAACTGAAGTCACTAGAATTTTCTCTTAGTCCTATATAGTAGGGATAAACCCAAGAGGTAGTGGAAGTGTGCAAAGTATTCTGATTGGTTTATTGATTGAGATACATGGATGTGTCCAGATTTAATAAGATGGTAGAAGTCATTAAAATGTTTCCCCACTATTGAATAGAAAAAAATATCAGGCCCCCTGTCAATAGATGGTGCAGTCACAATATACCTTCTATGTATTCCATTCCCAATCCTAGTCTCTGGGGCTAGCTAGCCCTCTTACAAATTCCATACATATTATAGACATTTCCATTTGTGCAACGTGTCATTAAAGATAGACAAGATATCTGCTTGTTTAGCTGGCCTCTTTAAGATGGCATTTAATCTCCTTCTCCGCTCTTCCCTGGGCGAAGGGAGAATTTGAAACATATTGAAAATATAAGGCCAATAGACTGTTGCAAATTTTATTAATGCTCATTAATTTATATTTAGCATCCTTCTCCATCCTGTAAGCATACTAATGTTCACTGTACATATGTTTATAGAATGGAAATTATGTGGGTTAAATGAAAAGGGGCTAATAAAATATTGGTTTCTCCTTTTTTATATAAAAATATCACTTTCATTTGCAAATAAATATTTGTCTACTCCTAATATGGAAAATGTGTTTCTTTCCTTTTTGAGAGCACATAGTTCTATGTTTGTGGTCAACAGGAAATATTTTGAACTCTTGTTGCCAAGCAACTGCAAGAGAAAGAAATTATATTCCTACCACACGGTTAGCAGAATACAGGTTTCTAAAGTGTCTATAAAATGAAGTAAGCTATAGTGCAGCTTCTAGTAATGTAATGCGACGAAAAGAAAAGTTTTATGACTAATTAATAAGGGATGTAAGTTGGAATTTAATTTTTTGCATGAAGGTTCAGAGGAAAAAAGAAAATCCTTCAAATGCAAACAGCCATGTCATTAAACCTTTGGAAAAGTAATCTAAAATCATTATTGCTGATAGATTGTTGTTCATCCTTCTTGCTCTGCAGTAATTCTGAAATAGATATGGTTGTCTTCAGGAAACGCCTGTTCTTAAGCGCAGTGAGTGAAATCTTTATTCACTTGCAGACAATTATCTGGATTCAGAAGCATTTGAACACTCAGGTGTTCCAGCACACGTGCAGAATCTCTGATATGGAATCCAGCCAATGCCAATCATATATAGGTCTCAGGGAAACCCACTGAACAAGTTAGTTGTTATTAACAAGTTAATTGCTTTCAATCGGAATGTTGCAAGTAGCTCTAGATCAATTGGAACTGGCTCTGTGGCTGTAAAGAGCATCCTCATTTACTTCAGTGGAAGGGGCAGTGTAGAAACGCATCGTTACTATAATCAGTGGGTCATAACAACTGTTAAATAAATGGGTTGCGTCCAGAGAAGCCCGGTGCAAAAAGATGACGTATTCTGCAAATGGCTGCTCCTTATGTGATAATCTAGCAATGTGCTTCTTTTAGCATTAGGCATTGCTCAATCTCTTAGTTTTGCAAAATGTACCAATGAGTGCTAGAACAATGTATCATGTAACCATTTGCAGACATCTAGTACAAGACGATGGGCAACAATGAGTTGTCTATGTTGTATGTAGTCATCTGCTAGCTCTTGCACAACAGTGCACAGAACAATACCACTGTCGGATTCCCCCCACGCAGCGTACAACTGGATACTACTCAGTGTATGCAAAGGCAATACTGAATATTGCTGTGTATTGTTCTGCATTGTAAAGCCACTCTGCTTTATTATATATGATTATTTGATTACTTCTAGATAAGCTATGCTCTTTGACTTTAGAATTCCCCCTTATTTCTTTAACATACATTGAATAACTGCTCTGGAAGTGCAGCTGTGTTCCTTGACATTCCATTTATAAATAGACAGCAGGTCTTTGATTAAAATCAAAATGGAATGAGCTCATGGATAAGACTGAATAGTTTTACCACTCTAAATGTGGTTAACAAAAGCAATACAATGAATGTATATATTAAGAGGTGGCTCTACTATGAAATTAATGAAGTTTAAGCTTCAGGGCACCTAATGGCGGGGGGGGGGGGGGCAGAAGTGATTCCAGTCCACATTGCTTAAAACATTTGGGTCTAATAGAGCCAATTTGAGAGGCAGAATTCAAATGGATTGATTTTTGGTGGTATAGATTTCAACAACCCCAGTCCGTAGCACAGATGATGTAAAGGTGTGGTGATCTGTCATGGAACAACCCCATTGACAAAGCTGACAGTGGTTACCCACACCTCGCTGCTGGTTTCAAAGGGGACCCAGTGACATTTCAAGCTTCAGGGCTCCCCAAAATGTAGGTCCACTACTGTATATACAGTATACTGTATATATCAATTCAGTTAATCAAAGTCTGTGATGTTGATAAATAAAAGAACATTCTCTGTGCTAGAAACCCTTCAATGTGAGAACGCATTTTGGGGTTTTATGTAAACTCAGACAGGTTATGAAGGCTTGTAGAAACAACCAGAGCTTCATGCCATGTTTGCACTGCATTGTTTCAGAGATGAGGAACTTCTGATTCTTTGAATGTTTTGGGGCTCCAGCTATCTTTAGTTCTAGTCAGTGTGGTCAATGGTCAGTGATGATGGGAGTTCCATGACATATGGAGGGTCATAGTTTCTCCATCCCTGGTCTATTTAAACTCATTATTTCAGATCCAGCAGTTCTTTAGTTCACATGTGGATTCTTGTATGCAGATATCCCACCAGTTCCAAAGCTGTTCTGTTAAATCAGAGCTCCTTTCAAGAAGCATCTCCTTTACAAATCCTTTTCAATAGCTTTTAATTATGGTACCTGCACTCCTTCTTCCAGCTAACTTGTACAGTAATTAAAAGCTACTTTCGGAGTCTTTGCAAAGGATCTGAACTCTTCCAAAGAGTTATAAATTAACCCCTGAGCTTTCGCTAATCATCTAATTGTCAGCAGAAGAAACAAAAGTGAAGAGGTTGAAAGGAAATTTCTGATATTCCAATCCACAGCCTCAATTGTGGGTAATTTGGCTAAAATCCAAGTACTCAGTTGATGATGAAAAGCTGGAGTGAGATGAGATTGGTCCATAATAATGGTAGTCTAGTGCTCCAGGAAGTTAGGGTTAAGTCTGATTGAATACTAACTTCATCACATTTGCTGGAAATAATATAGAATGATAGTAAGCAATATAGCCACATTGAAAAACAATTGCACATAAATGAAATGGAACGATTTCTTTCTGAAGAGTCTATTAAAGGAATGGACACTTGACTTGTACATGCAGCAGGTAAAAGCAGAAGGCAGAAATATTCACTACATGCTATCTTTTGACACAAGGCTCACATAAACCCCCCTATTCATTCTCCTGGCAGTAAGTGAGATAGCTTTCAAACCCACAGAATAGTCAGAAAAGTGTGATTCATATTTAGTGTAAACAAACCTTTCTTCCTAG